>NC_053028.1:713913690-714056111 GCF_003073215.2 Triticum urartu
CACCTGTAATGCTCCTTTATAATCACCCAGTTACGTTGTGACGTTTGGTAGCACCCAAAGTGTTCCTCCGGTAAACGGGAGTTGCATAATCTCATAGTCATAGGAACATGTATAAGTCATGAAGAAAGCAATAGCAACATACTAAACGATCGGGTGCTAAGCTAATGGAATGGGTCATGTCAATCAGATCATTCAACTAATGATGTGACCTCGTTAATCAAATAACAACTCTTTGTTCATGGTTAGGAAACATAACCATCTTTGATTAACGAGCTAGTCAAGTAGAGGCATACTAGTGACACTCTGTTTGTCTATGTATTCACACATGTATTATGTTTCCGGTTAATACAATTCTAGCATGAATAATAAACATTTATCATGATATAAGGAAATAAATAATAACTTTATTATTGCCTCTAGGGCATATTTCCTTCAGTCTCCCACTTGCACTAGAGTCAATAATCTAGATCACATCACCATGTGATTAACATCGATAGTTCACATCATCATGTGATTAACACCCATAGTTCACATCGCTATGTGACCAACACCCAAAGGGTTTACTACATTCAGTAATCTAGTTCACATCGCTATGTGATTAACACCCAAGGAGTACTAAGGTGTGATCATGTTTTGCTTGTGAGAGAATCTTAGTCAACGGGTCTGCCACATTCAGATCCGCATGTATTTTGCAAATTTTTATGTCAACAATGCTCTGCATGGAGCTACTCTAGCTAATTGCTCCCACTTTCAATATGTATCTAGACCGAGATTTAGAGTCATCTAGATTAGTGTCAAACTTGCATCGGCGTAACCCTTTACGACGAACCTTTTTTTTCACTTCCATAATCGAGAAACATATCCTTATTCCACTAAGGACAATTTTGACCGCTGTCCAGTGATCTACTCCTAGATCACTATTGTACTCCCTTGCCAAACTCAGTGGTAGGGCATACAATAGATCTGGTATACAGCATGGCATACTTTATAGAACCTATGGCCAAGGCATAGGGAATGACTTTCATTCTCTTTCTATCTTCTGCCGTGGTCGGGCTTTTGAGTCTTACTCAACTTCTCACCTTGTAATACATGCAAGAACTCTTTCTTTGACTGCTCCATTTTGAACTACTTCAAAATCTTGTCAAGGTATGTACTCATTGAAAAAACTTACCAAGCGTCTTGATCTATCTCTATAGATCTTGAAGCTCAATATGTACGCAGCTTTACCGAAGTCTTTCTTTGAAAAACTCCTTTCAAACACTCCTTTATGCTTTACAGAATAATTCTACATTATTTCCGATCAACAATATGTCATTCACATATACTTATCAGAAATGCTGTAGTGCTCCCACTCACTTTCTCGTAAATACAGACTTCACCGTAAGTCTGTATAAAACTATATGCTTTGATCAACTCATCAAAGCGTATATTCCAACTCCGAGATGCTTGCACCAGTCCACAGATGGATTGCTGGAGTTTGCACATTTTGTTAGCACCTTTCGGATTGACAAAACCTTCTGGTTGCATCGTATACAACTCTTCTTTAGTAAATCCATTAAGGAATGTAGTTTTGTTTATCCATTTGCCAGATTTCATAAAACGCGGCAATTGCTAACATGATTCGGACAGACTTAAGCATAGATACGAGTGAGAAACTCTCATCGTAGTCAACACCTTGAACTTGTCGAAAACCTTTTGCGACAATTCTAGCTTTGTAGATAGTAACACTACTATCAGCGTCCATCTTCCTCTTGAAGATCCATTTATTCTCAATTGCTTGCCGATCATCGGGCAAGTCAACCAAAGTCCATACTTTGTTCTCATACATGGATCCCATCTCAGATTTCATGGCTTCAAGCCACTTTGCGGAATCTGGGCTCACCATCGCTTCTTCATAGTTCGTAGGTTCATCATGATCTAGTAGCATGACTTCCAGAACAGGATTACCGTACCACTCTGGTGCGGATCTTACTCTGGTTGATCTACGAGGTTCAGTAGTATCTTGATCTGAAGTTTCATGATCATTATCATTAGCTTCCTCACTAACTGGTGTAGGTGTCACTAAAACAGTTTTCTGTGATGTACTACTTTCCAGTAAGGGAGCAGGTACAGTTACCTCGTCAAGTTCTACTTTCCTCCCACTCACTTCTTTCGAGAGAAACTCCTTCTCCAGAAAGTTTCCGAATTTAGCAACAAAAGTCTTGCCTTCGGATCTGTGATAGAAGGTGTATCCAATAGTTTCCTTTGGATATCCTATGAAGACGCACTTCTCCGATTTGAGTTTGAGCTTATCAGGATGAAACTTTTTCATATAAGCATCGCAACCCCAAACTTTAAGAAACGACAGCTTAGGTTTCATGCCAAACGATAGTTCACATGGTGTCGTCTCAACGGATTTAGATGGTGCCCTATTTAACGTGAATGCAGCTGTCTCTAATGCATAACCCCAAAACGATAGTGGTAGATCGGTAAGATACATCATAGATTGCACTATATCCAATAAAGTACGGTTATGACGTTCGGACACACCATTATGCTGTGGTGTTTCAGGTGGCGTGAGTAGTGAAACTGTTTCACATTGTTTTGACTGAAGACCAAACTCGTAACTCAAATATTTTACCTCTGCGATCATATCGTAGAAACTTTTATTTTCTTGTCACGATGATTTTCCACTTCACTCTGAAATTCTTTGAACTGTTCAAATGTTTCAGACTTATGTTTCATCAAGTAGATATCCCCATATCTGCTCAAATCATCTTGTGAAGGTCAGAAAATAATGATACCTGCTGTAAGCCTTAATATTCATCGGACCACATACATCAGTATGTATGATTTCCAACAAATCTGTTGCTTGCTTCATTGTTCCGGAGAACGGTGTTTTAGTCATCTTGCCCATAAGGCATGGTTCGCAAGCATCAAGTGATTCATAATCAAGTGATTCCAAAATCCCATCAGCATGGAGTTTCTTCATGCGTTTTACACCAATATGACCTAAACGGCAGTGCCACAAATAAGTTGCACTATCATTATTAACTTCACATCTTTTGGTTTCAATATTATGAATATGTGTATCACTAAGATCGAGATCCAATGAACTGTTTTCATTGGGTGTGTAACCATATAAGGTTTTATTCATGTAAACAGAACAACAATTTATTCTCTTACTTAAATGAATAACCGTATTACAATAAACATGATCAAATCATATTCATGCTCAACGCAAACACCAAATAACACTTATTCAGGTTCAACACTAATCCCGAAAGTATAGGGAGTGTGCGATGATGATCATATCAATCTTGGAACCACTTCCAACACACAACGTCACTTCACCCTTAACTAGTCTCTGTTCATTCTGCAACTCCCGTTTCGAGTTACTAATCTTAGCAACTGAACTAGTATCAAATACTGAGGGGTTGCTATAAACACTAGTAAAGTACACATCAATAACATGTATATTAAATATACTTATGTTCACTTTGCCATCCTCTTTATCTACCAATCACTTGGGGTAGTTCCGCTTCCAGTGACCAGTCCCTTTGCAGTAGAAACACTTAGTCTCAGGCTTAGGACCAGACTTGGGCTTCTTCACTTGAGCAGCAACTTGCTTGCCGTTCTTCTTGAAGTTCCCCTTCTTCCCTTTGCCCTTTTCTTGAAACTAGTGATCTTGTCAACCATCAACACTTGATGTTCTTTCTTGATTTCTACCTTCATCAATTTCATCATCATGAAAAGCTCGGGATTCGTTTCCATTATCCCTTGCATATCATAGTTCATCACGAAGTTTTACTAACTTGGTGATGGTGACTAGAGAATTCTGTCAATCACTATCTTATCTGGAAGATTAACTCCCACTTGATTCAAGTGATTGCAGTACTCAGACAATCTGGGCACATGCTCACTAGTTGAGCGATTCTCCTCCATCTTTTAGCTATAGAACTTGTTGGAGACTTCATATCTCTCAACTCGGGTATTTGCTTGAAATATTAACTTCAATTCCTGGAACATCTCATATGGTCCATGACGTTCAAAACGTCTTTGAAGTCCCGATTCTAAGCCTTTAAGCATGGTGCACTAAACTATCAAGTAGTCATCATATTGAGCTAGCCAAACGTTCATAACGTCTGCATCTGCTCCTGCAATAGGTCTGTCACCTAGCGGTGCATCAAGGACATAATTATTCTGTGCAGCAATGAGGATAAACCTCAGATCACGGATCCAATCCGCAACATTGCTACTAACATCTTTCAACACAATTTTCTCTAGGAACATATCAAAATAAGCATATGAAAGCAACAACGCGAGCTATTGATCTACAACATAGATATGCTAATACTACCAGGACTAAGTTCATGATAAATTAAAGTTCAATTAATCATATTACTTAAGAAATCCCACTTAGATAGACATCCCTCTAATCCTCTAAGTGATCACGTGATCCAAATCAACTAAACCATGTCCGATCATCACGTGAGATGGAGTAGTTTCAATGGTGAACATCACTATGTTGATCATATCTACTATATGATTCACGCTCGACCTTTCGGTCTCCGTGTTCCGAGGCCATATCTGCATATGCTAGGCTCGTCAAGTATAACCCGAGTATTCTGCGTGTGCAAAACTGGCTTGCACCCGTTGTAGATGGACATAGAGCTTATCACACCCGATCATCACGTGGTGTCTGGGCACGACGAACTTTGGCAACGGTGCATACTCAGGGAGAACACTTCTTGATAATTAGTGAGAGATCATCTTATAATGCTACTGTCAATCAAAGCAAGATAAGATGCATAAAAGGATAAACATAACATGCAATCAATATAAGTGATATGATATGGCCATCATCATCTTGTGCTTGTGATCTCCATCTCCGAAGCACCGTCATGATCACCATCGTCACCGGCGCGACACCTTGATCTCCATCGTAGCATCGTTGTCGTCTCGCCAATCTTATGCTTCCACGACTATCACTACCGCTTAGTAATAAAGTAAAGCATTACATCGCGATTGCATTGCATACAATAAAGCGACAACCATATGGCTCCTGCCAGTTGCCGATAACTCGGTTACAAAACATGATCATCTCATACAATAAAATTTAGCATCATGCCTTGACCATATCACATCACAACATGCCCTGCAAAAACAAGTTAGACGTCCTCTACTTTGTTGTTGCAAGTTTTACGTGGCTGCTATGGGCTTTAAGCAAGAACCAATCTCACCTACGCATCAAAACCACAACGATAGTTTGTCAAATAGACTCCGTTTTAACCTTCGCAAGGACCGGGCGTAGCCATACTTGGTTCAACTAAAGTTGGAGAGACAATCGCCCGCAAGCCATCTATGTGCAAAGCACGTCGAGGGAACCGGTCTCGCGTAAGCGTACGCGCAAGGTTGGTCCGGGTCGTCTCGTCCAACAATACCGCCGAACCAAAGTATGACATGCTGGTAGGCAGTATGACTTGTATCGTCCACAACTCACTTGTGTTCTACTCGTGCAAATAACATCAAACCATAAAAACCTAGGCTCTGATACCACTGTTGGGTTTCGTAGTAATTTCAAAAATTTCCTACGCACACGCAAGATCATGGTGATGCACAGCAACGAGAGGGGAGAGTGTTGTCTACGTACCCACGCAGACCGACTGCGGAAGAGATCACACAACGTAGAGGAAGTAGTCGTACGTCTTCCCGATCCGACCGATCCAAGCACCGTTACTCCGGCACCTCCGAGTTCTTAGCACACGTACAGCTCGATGACGATCCCCGGGCTCCGATCCAGCAAAGCTTTGGGGAGGAGTTCCGCCAGCACGACGGCGTGGTGACGATCTTGATGTTCTACTGTCGCAGGGCTTCGCCTAAGCACCGCTACAATATGACCGAGGTGGAATATGGTGGCAGGGGGCACCGCACACGGCTAAGGAACGATCACGTGGATCAACTTGTGTGTCTACTGGGGTGCCCTGCCTCCGTATATAAAGCCAAAGGGGAGGAGGCTGGCCGGCCAATAGGGCGCGGAGAGTCCTACTCTCTGGGAGTAGGATTCCCCCCCCCAACTAGTGAAGGATTCGCGGAGGGGAGGGGAAGAGAGGGGGCCGGCCCCCTCCTTCCTATTCGGACCAAGGGAGGGGGGGCGCGCGGCCCATGTTAGGGCTGCTCTTCTCTTTCCACTAAGGCCCTATGGCCCATTATTCTCCCGGGGGGTTCCGGTAACCTCCTGGTACTCCGGTAAAATGCCGATTTCACCCGGAACACTTCCCTTGTCCAAACATAGGCTTCCAATATATCAATCTTCATGTCTCGACCATTTCGAGACTCCTCGTCATGTCCGTGATCACATCCGGGACTCCGAACAAACTTCAGTACATCAAAATATATAAACTCATAATGAAACTGTCATCATACGTTAAGCGTGCGGACCCTACGGGTTCGAGAACAATGTAGACATGACCGAGACATGTCTCGGTCAATAACCATAGCGGAACCTGGATGCTCATATTGGCTCCTACATATTCTACGAAGATCTTTATCGTCAGACCGCATAACAACATACGTTGTTCCCTTTGTCATCGGTATGTTACTTGCCCGAGATTCGATCGTCGGTATCTCAATACCTAGTTCAATCTCGTTACCGGCAAGTCTCTTTACTTGTTTCGTAATACATCATCTCACAACTAACTCATTAGTTGCAGTGCTTGCAAGGCTTATGTGATGTGCATTACCGAGAGGGCCCAGAGATACCTCTCCGACAATCGGAGTGACAAATCCTAATCTCGAAATACGCCAACCCAACATGTACCTTTGGAGACACCTGTAGAGCTCCTTTATAATCACCCAGTTACATTGTGACGTTTGGTAGCACACAAAGTGTTCCTTCGGCAAACGGGAGTTGCATAATCTCATAGTCATAGGAACATGTATAAGTCATGAAGAAAGCAATAGCAACATACTAAACGATCGGGTGCTAAGCTAATGGAATGGGTCATGTCAATCAGATCATTCACTTAATGATGTGATCCCGTTAATCAAATAACAACTCATTGTTCATGGTTAGGAAACATAACCATCTTTGATTAACGAGCTAGTCAAGTAGAGGCATACTAGTGACACTTTGTTTGTCTATGTATTCACACATGTATTATGTTTCCGGTTAATACAATTCTAGCATGAATAATAAACATTTATCATGATATAAGGAAATAAATAATAACTTTATTATTGCCTCTAGGGCATATTTCCTTCAAAAACACCAGATATGACGGAAACTAGGGCGGCAAGAGTGGAACAAAACACTAGGCATAAGGCCGAGCCTTCAACCCTTTACCAAGTATATAGGTACATTAAGATAAACAAGATAATATGGTGATATCCCAATAATAAACATGTTCCAACAAGGAACGATCTCCAATCTTCACCTGCAACTAGCAACGCTATAAGAGGGGCTGAGCAAAGTGGTAACATAGCCAAACAACGGTTTGCTAGGACAAGGTGGGTTAGAGGTTTGACATGAGGCATGATAAGCAAGTGGTAGGTATCGTAGCATAGGCATAGCAAAAGAGCGAGCATCTAGCAAGAAAAGATAGAAGTGATTTCGAGGGTATGGTCATCTTGCCTGCAAAGTTCTCAGAGTTGCCTTAATCCTCGTAAGCGAACTCAACGGGCTCCTTGTTCACGAACTCGTCTCCTGGCTCTACCAAAACAAGAACAACAAGCAAAAGGAAAACAATCAACCACGTGCAATGCTCAAGCAATATGATGCAAACATGGTATGATATGCGGGATGCGATATGTGATGCATAGGCATGATTTGCAAAGGAATGAATGAACCTGGCCTCAACTTGGAAATCCAAGAGTGCCACTAGAAAGGTGAGGTGATTTCGATTGAAATCTATATAAAGACCACCGGAATCGGATGCACGGTTTGGAAATGGCAAGCAAAACAAATATGGCACCGGTCTGCGATAAACAGCAAGTGACCAACTAAAGGCATCAAGAAAAATATGCTACAGCACTCAAACATGACAACAAAGTACATGGTACGGATCCACTCATGATGCTCGACAAAAGATGAACACTGAGCTACGGCTAATTCATCCATTAACAGGTTCAAACAAGCATGGCAAAAATGCAAATGATGATAGGTTTCAGACTTAGTGAAACTAACACAAGTCTGGAATTTATTATCAGGAAGCAATCTTTAGAGCATGAAAACTACATGCTACAGGAACATATCATGGCAAATAAAGGCATGAAATGAAGCTACTCTAAGCATATAACGCATAGGAGCTAGACATGGCAAGAACAACAACATAGCATGCACGGATCAATAGCAACATCCTCGGCAAAATCGCTAAACATGTCAACAATCTGCCAGGATCATTTATAGCAAAAGTAGAGCTCGATTGACTCAAGCTAGGGTGCTCCATAATTGCAAACAAAGACATGGATGGATAGAGCACCACAATATTAACAAAACATCCTTACTGATCATCCTCAAAAGAGGCACGGATCACTAGGAAACAACATGAACATATGGCATAACAACAAAATCAGGACAAGGACTTAGTGAAATTCTAAGTCCCTGAAATCAGCATCAACGATTACGCTACTTTGCATGCTTGTGCTAGTCACCACAAAGATCACAAAAATACATGGCATACACCCCTGTAAAGATGGCATGGCATTCTACAAAACACATGTAGAGCTCAGGATCATAGCATGCACACATTAATCATGGCAAAAATGACAAAAGGCCATTTGCTGAAACAGACCTGACAAATTCATCACATAGCCCTCTTCCAACAGCATTTTGGGCAACAAGATGAGATCAAATGAAAATGATGCAATGAGATGAAATGATTTACTCGTCGAGACGAACATTTTGATATGCTACACGCACGAATCGGGGCTACGGATGCAGAGTTATGGCATGTCAAAGTTTGCAAAAAAATACTGGAGAGGGGGAAAGTCAACCGCTAGATCTAGGTTTCCTCGCGGCGCACGAACCGAGGCCAGATCTGAGCTCGCCGGAGCTCTCGCCGGAGACGTCGGGGTCGCCGGAACTTGGAGGGTTCGCCAGATCCGGTGGGGAGAAGCGGCGCCGGAGAGGAGGGAGGCGGCGCTGGGCGCGGTTGCCGGCGGCAAGGGCGCGCGGGGCGGCCGGAGATGCGGCCGGAGCGGGCGGCGGTGGCCGCCGTCGACGCCGGCGAGGACGCGGGGCGCGGTGGCCGGCGGAGAGCGGCGGGCGCGAGGAAGACGGGCGCGGGCGGCGCGATGGGCTCGGGAGGGCCCGAATCGGGCTCCTCCGGGCCGGCGGTGGGAGGGGCGGCGGTGACACTTGGCGGCGCGTGATTGGGCGGCGGTGGCGGCGGACGTCGTCCGGCGCGGGCCGGACACGTCCGGTGCGCGGAGGAGGGAAAATTAGGGTTTAGGGTAGGGGAAGATCGAATTTCGGGAGGATCTATTTATAGAGGTAGAGGGAGCTAGGGCTCCAAATGGCGGTTTGCGGCCACGCGATCGTGATCGAACGCTCTAGATGATGGAGGGGTTTGGTGGGTTTTGGGCCAAATTGGGGTGTTGGGCTGCAACACACACGAGGCCTTTTCGGTCCCTCGGTTAACCGTTGGAGTATCAAACAAAGTCCAAATGGTATGAAACTTGACAGACGGTCTACCGGTAGTAAACCAAGGCCGCATGACAAGTCTCGATCCAATCCGGAAATTTTTAACACCCGCACACGAAAAGAGTAGAAAGGACCACCGGGTGACATAGGAGCGCCGGAATGCAAAACGGACAACGGGGAAAATGCCCGGATGCATGAGACGAACACGTATGCAAATGCAATGCACATGATGACATGATATGAGATGCATGACAAGACAACAACACACGAAGACAAAAACCCGACAACGAGGAAATGACATAACTTAGTGCCGGAAACGGCAGAGTTGGAGATAAATAAGGTAAATTACATCCGGGGTGTTACTCTCCGAAACTTTCTGGTTATGCAATCAGGTGTTGGGGATACAGGGGAAGCATAATATCTCACCCAAACTAACAATCCTACATCTAGTTTGTATCCATCCTTCAACACATAACCAAGAAACCTTCACAAATCATGTACCTCAACCTTGAAAAAGCATCCGTTATACGAGTTATGGCAATACTCCCGAACTCCCGCCCCAGTACTGGATGGCGTCGAGGTTATCTCACCAACAACTGCATAAAAGAGATTTTTGATGTCGGCGAGCTCAGGTATTCCAGAACTGCAATGATAAAATTGTGACGACAACACCTCGGAGCTAAACTCCCCGGGACACTGCCACAACCCCTAAATGTTAGGAGGCACCAAGAACAATGTTCTCATCACAAGAATATCAGAACGATTCCAAGATACCCGCGTGATCCTAAAAAAATTCGTGAAATTTGAGGAGAGAAAAGTCAAAACTTCTACGTCAGGAGGCCTCACTAGAGCGACGAAGGGACTGAGGAGTAAAAAGAATCCTACTCTCCGATATATATAATCCTAAGACTCAAAACATTTTGTTCTAAACTCAACAACGTCAGCGATTCGATCAAGCAGGGGGCTCCTAAATCGGGGATGGCTCTGATTACCAACTTGTAACACCCACAATGCGGCTATATCTCCATGGGTCGGGGCACGACTTAGAGGCATGGTCGCATTGTAGTTTTGTCGCAAGAGGGGTAATCTTCACACAATCCCATGTACTGAATAAGAAAGGGATAAAGAGTTGGCTAACAATTGCCACTTCACACAAATAACAAGTTAAACATACATCATCCAGAGTACAATCAAGGTCCGACTACGAAACCAAAATAAACGAAGACAACCCCAAATGCTAGATCCCCGATCGTCCCAAGTGGGCTCCACTACCGATCAACTGGAAAAGACATAAAACAACGATCAAGATCTTCATCGAGCTCCCACTTGAGCTCGGTTGCATCACCTGCACTGGTATCTTCGGCACCTACAACTGTTTGGAAGTATCCGTGAGCCACGAGGACTCAGCAATCTCACACCCGCGAGATCAAGGCTATTTAAGCTTATGGGTAGGGTAAGGTAATGAGGTGGAGCTGCAGCAAGCACTAAGCATATATGGTGGCTAACATACGCAAATAAGAGCGAGAAGAGGAGCAACGCAACGGTCGAGAAGCTAGAAGTGATCAAGAATTGATCCCGAAACAACTTACATTCAAGCATAACACAAGAACCGTGTTCACTTCCCGGACTCCGCCGAAAAGAGACCATCACGGCTACACACGCGGTTGATGCATTTTAATTAAGTCAAGTGTCAAGTTCTATACAACTGGACATTAACAAATTCCCATCTGCCACATAACTGCAGGCACGGCTTTCAAAAGTTCAAACCCTGCAGGGGTGTCCCAACTTAGCCCATCACAAGCTCTCACGGTCAACGAAGGATATTCCTTCTCCCAGGAAGACCCGATCAGACTCGGAATCCCGGTTACAAGACATTTCGACAATGGTAAACAAGACCAACAAAGCCGCCCGATGTGCCGACAAATCCCGATAGGAGCTGCACATATCTCATTCTCAGGGCACACCGGATGAACACTATGTACAACTAAAACCAACCCTCAAGTTTCCCCGAGGTGGCGCTGCAAGTGGCTCTGTTTTGGACCAACACTCAGAGGAGCACTGGCCCGGGGGTTAAATAAAGATGACCCTGGTTGGCCGACCCAAGGAAGGTTAGGTTTAGGAAAATGTAAAACCAAGGTTGGGCCTTGCTGGAGGAGTTTTATTCAAAGCGAACTGTCAAGGGGTTCCCATAACACCCAACCGCGTAAGGAACACAAAATCAAGGAACATAACACCGGTATGACGGAAACTAGGGCGGCAAGAGTGGAACAAAACACCAGGCATAAGGCCGAGCCTTCCACCCTTTACCAAGTATATAGATGCATTAATTAAAATAAGAGATATTGTGATATCCCAACATATCCATGTTCCAACATGGAACAAACTTCAACTTTACCTGCAAACTAGCAACGCTATAAGAGGGGCTGAGCAAAAGCGGTAACATAGCCAAACAACGGTTTGCTAGGAAAGGTGGGTTAGAGGCTTGACATGGAAATATGGGAGGCATGATATACACAAGTGGTAGGTAGCGCGACATAGCGATAGAACGAACAACTAGCAAGCAAAGATAGAAGTGATTTCGAGGGTATGGTCATCTTGCCTGAGATCCCGCAAGGAAGAAGAACGAGTCCAAGAAGTAGACAAACGGACGTAGTCGAACGGATCCTCACAAACGCGACGTCATCGGAACTCAAAAGAAGCAACACCGGAAAAGCAAACAACATAGTAAACAACCACACATAACATGGCATGATGCACAATCAAGTATGATGCATGTCCGGTTTAAAGAGCATGGCATGGCAAAGTGCACAAACAATCACTACAAATTAAGTGGAGCTCAATATGCAACGAGTTGCATATTGACGGAACACCACATGACTTATTTAGTTCTCTCTCGTTTATGTACCCAACAATATTAAATGTTGTTAAACATGGCAAGAGGTGAAGCATAAAACTATCTATCTAGGCAAGTTTAAATGAGGCCGGAAATAACAAACAACAATTCCGGAAAATCCTCATATGCATATTTGGATTTGGTACTGTTCTGCCCTAAACCATATTTTAGAGTTGTTAAACATGCAAAGTAATGCCACCATGTTAAACTATGCATTTTTCTACCCCATTTACATATAAAGTTTATTAATTGGAGCTACGGTTATTTAGTTATGAAATAAATCATTTTAACATGGCATTATAGCAAATTAAACAAACAAATTTTAAATTTTTAACATGGATGAAAGTTGGATATTATGAAACTAGACAAATTCTAAGCAAGTTACATATATAAAACATTTTAATACCGATGCACGGTTGATGAGTTATTAAATGCATGAACTTAGGGACTTTCTGTAAAAACTGCAGTCTCTGGATAATTGCGAAAATCGCAGCAAGGAAAAAAAACAGGCTGAATCCCTGTAGGTGCTGGGAGCTGCTCACTTTGGGCCAAGCCCAGCTGGAGGAGAGGCTGGGCCGCAGCGCCTTGCTGGGTCGTGATGAGGCACAAGGCGAGGCCGGCAGGGAGCTGGCTGGGCTATGGGGAAGGCGCGGGCCCACGCGGGCGGAGACCGTGGTCAACGGGCGCTGGAGGCGTTCGTCCATCTCCCGACGTGGGCGTGCGGCGACGGCGCTGGCGCGGAGGAGCTCCGACTCCGGCAGCACAAATGGCAAGGCAGGACCAGGAACGGGCGGATCCGGTCCCTAGCTACCGGATCTGGCCGGAGATGGCAGGCGGTGGCGCCATGCTTCGGGCGCCCATGGCGGGCTTCCATAACAGAGAGAGGAAGAAGAGTTAGAGAGAAAACGAAGGAGACAGGAGAAGGAAGGAGCAGGGGGCGGCGCGACCTGGTCGCCGGTGGCGGGGTTCCGGCGGGTCGAGGCGGAGGCCGGCGAGGTGAGACGGGGTCGCGGTGGCGAGGGCTCTGGATCGGGGCTCCTCCCGATCTGGAGCTCGGGGCGATGCGCTGTCAGACGGCGATGGCGGTCGGACCCGGGCGGGCCTCCCGCGGGCGTCGCAGGGCCGCGGCGGAGGGGAGCGGTCAGGGGCCATGTGGCGCCGTCCCGTTGGCTGCGGGCGACTGCGCGGTGGCGACGGGCCACTAGGAGCGCGCCATGTGGTGACGGCGAGGTGGCGGCGTGGGAGGAGGCCAAGTGGCGGCGGCAGAGCGGATCTAGCGATGACAAGTGGCAGGTGGAGGCTGGGGCTGCGCGGAAAATGAGGAGGATGGTGGAAGAAAGCCAAAAATGGACTAGGGGGTGTCCATATATAGACATGAGCTAGGGTTAGGGGGTTTTTAGTCCGTTTTCGGACCGTTCGATCGCCATCTGGCGGTCCAACGGAGAGGGGTAGCAGAGGTGGGCTAGTGGGCTGTGTAGAGGGCCATGGACTGAGAGGAGAGAAGAGAAGTGCAGCCCGACAACCATTTTCGGAGACCGAAAACGTCCGACGTTAGACCGGCTATAGTGCCACTATAGTTAACCGTTGGGGCGCGTGGGGTGGGGAAAAAAAATGCGTGGTATAATCCCCAACCACCAAATGCACGGTCTAATTAACTTTCCAGCTCCTGAATGAGGAGAACAGGAAAAGAAGCCGAAGAAGCGAGTCAGATTAAGCTTTGAGATGGAGATGGATGATGCATTCCTTGCAGATCTGAAGACACCTTTTACCAAGTAGGTTACACATTATTTCATCCACAGTTGATACATTCTTAATTACACAAGGCAAGCATTTGGTTAAGCAGTCTAATATTCACTTTCCGGATTCACGAAGAAAGGAACTAGGAAAAGAAGCAACAAGTTAGATCAGCTGTGACAGATTACTTTGAGATGGGTGATGCTTGTCATGGCTGCAGACGGTACTAACCAATACCGATGCCCAGCGCTTTTGCCGCAGGAAAATGCCGCCGGGGGAAGCGGGGCAGGCGTGATCCCGACGCGTCCTCTGCGCAACAGCTCAGCCTCTCGTCTGTGCTTCGCCCAGGAGAGCACATTTCAGCGCATCCCATATACCGCCCGAGGCGCGTGGCCCTCACGCATCGCCAGCTCAGCTCAGGTTCTACCTGCCGCCGCGCCGCACGCGGAATGGCCATCTACGCCGCCCGTCGCCCCGAGCGCAGCAGAATCGGAGTGATCTACACCACGAACCGCAGGAGCAGGCATGGGCGCTGGGGCGGAGGTGCTCTCGCCGCGGCGTAGGCAAAGCGGCGCATTGCGCAGCTGGGAGTGCGAGTGGGGTGAGACTAGCCGAGCGTCTGGTTGGTGGGTTTTTCCTTTTATTGGGCTCATCATGATTGGGTATTTCCAAGTCGTCGCTGGTCTCTGCTTAAGAGCATGATAATAGTATAGCCACTTGCTGGTTATTGGTTTGCCACATATCTAGCAAAACTATACGCTGACAAGTACAATAGTTACCATGTAAGTACTACTTTTCGACTACATGGCCACATCCTCTTCACAACATGCTAGACATGTGCTAATTGTAGCGCCGATCCCTTCTCTCTCTCTCTCTTCTCTCATCTACTATAACTATTGTTCTCAGGGCAACTCCAATGACTACCCCACAAGTATGTTTGCCTCAAGCAGACAGGTTGCAACGGGCCCGTGCGACCACATTTGTATTTTTTGTCCCTTTGGTGTCGGCCCGTTCATTTTTTCGGCATCAAAGTTGTGTCCGGTTTGCATCCACACTGACGTTGAACGGACAGGCATGTGTTTGCTCCTCGTCCGCATCGGGAACATGTGGCGGCCATCCACCTACCTCCACCGTTCAAAATAATTACGCACGCGCAGTGGGCCCCCGCTGTCAACCACCCAGTTGCTAGGTCATCGTCCTTTCTAATGTGGAAGCCGTGGACCGGCCAATCCACAGCTTCCACTTTCAAGCCAGGCCACCTCCTCGAGCCCCGACACAAGCGAGCAAACCCTAGCCGTCAGCGCATCCCTCTCATCCACCTCCTCGCTGGTGCCATGGGTTGGCATTGGATCAACAAGGGGAAGCATGCATCGCAGGTTGGCTCCCACCAGTCATTGTCCACGCAATAACACACTTGTTCGACCCGCTTTGCATCGCGATGGAGACGCAGGCAGCTCCACAACACAATGGTCGTTGGACGTGTTCACCGACGACACTCCGGTGGGGAGATGCTCACTCCCAACAATTAGCATCCTCTCTGCGGATCGTGTGACATCCACCAGTACCGGTGAGCAGCCACGCCGCGCATGAGGAGATTGATCGACATCCACGCCGTTCACATGGATTGCCTACGACCACAAGGGATGCGTTGATTTCGCCGATTTGATACATGGCTCAGTGACGAGCCGAATACTGGCGGCAATCCTTTTTTGTCGGTCATTACTCGAGCCCTACGCGCCCCGTCTGCCTCGTAGGTGAGAGAGGCCCAACGCGGGCGTGGCCGTGTCGCAGCGTAACGGCCGACGCCATCTCCTTCCCGCCCCGCCTATCCCCCCACCCCTACCACAAACTCCCATGATCGAGAGGAGAGGCCGAGCTCATGAGTGCTGTCATGGAGGAAGCCATGCAACACCATTAACGAACGTCAATGGAGGGCCTCGAAAACCAGTTGGCCTTCTGCGACTCGCGCTGCTACTTGTGAGATGTGTTTGGGATTTCCTCAAGGAGAGATGATGCCGTAGCAATAAGAGATAAGTTCTTCCCAATCGATAAGACCAAGGTTATAAATCCAGTAGGAGAACCACATAAGACCATCGTTTGACGGCGTCTGGATAGGTACTAACCTAGCGACCGTCACGGTTCCCGGGGCCAAGGTATTGGGCCTCTTTCTCATCGAGTTGACTCCGGAAGCTGCACGTCTGTTCAAAGAACACACTTATGCCGAGACTTGCGTATACTCCAAGACATCTCCTACCGCCTCTGCACGATCTCTGGATACCGACCATGTAACCTAGATGCCCTACCCGGATGTATATAATCTCGAGGTAGGTCAAGCTTGTATTGATACACCATCGTCAATCTAAAATAAGAGCAGGACATGGGTTTTACTCCGTCAAGATGGCCTGAACCTGGGTAAAAATTGTCTCCCATTGTTCCTGTTACCCATCTATCCGATGATTCATCAGTTCGCGGACCCCTAGCCGCCACGAGGTTCCGGTTTTAACAGAGCAACTTGGATTGCTTTCACTTAAGAGTTTGTTGTGAGTACTCACGAAAGGACTTTGTATGGGTATCAAATCGGTTACGACTCAATCTCTAGGGCAAGACCGTGCTCAAAACCCCACGTGGGAAGCAGCGCCTTCTCTTGCGAGCAAGAGGCAAGCCACGACTACTTTCGCGCTCCGGCAAAATACACTGGGGAAGGGCAGGGGGGCAAGAGGACGAGGTGCTTTTTTGGAAGGTCGACAACAGCCAGCCAGTCACAGCCGATGAGTCTGATCATCAAATCAGCTCGGCCAATCCGGCGGCTACACGCCCATCAAATCAGCTCAGCCAATCTTTGGTTCACGGTCCAGGCACACAATAGAGCAAGCTCAGAGCAAAAGCATGTAATGGTAGCTCAGCTCACGGTCACGGTCCAGGAACGCAGGGGAAGCCGACGGCGTATGCCGGTGTCCAAGGCGACCGGGTGCGGTATTGTAGCGATGTCATGGGGAGGAGCGCCCATAGTCAGGCCCCGGGGATGTAATCATATCGGTGAACCTCGTTAACAAATCTCGGTGTCATGCTCGTGTGATTGTTTGGTCCTCGGATGATCGACGGTGGCCTCGGATTTATTCTAACAAGGAGCATCTTTCTTTTAGACCCCATGGCTACATGGGACCATATAGAGACAGTGTGCCGGAAAAAAACTCACATCTCTTCATACATAATCTAGTACACTCGAACGTTAGCAGACAGCAACGTTGGAGGGAGCAAATTAACTAGAGTACATAGCGTGGGCTGTCAGGTTGGATTATTTAGCTTAGCTTATATGCACATCGGTAGTTGATCCATCCACATGCGGTTCTGCACAAACCACGCGCGAGAGATAAATATATGCACTTGTCAGAAATAAAACAAGGCATGGTAAAGCACGCTGCCAGTGAGCTAGATCTGGCTGTACAAGGCAAGTAAGAAAAACCAGCTAGGTATACAAATGCTACAAAGCTTTGTAAAGATCGTAGCTAGGCTCACAAAGTGAGTAGAAGCCAATACGTATTGTACCAGTAATTAGGAATCATTTTTGTTACCGTATTGACTGACAGTGGTGGAGGCAGGGGTGCTGGCAAGGGCCAAGGTCAAACAAAATATAACATGTTTGGCCCCGTCTATATTGAGTTTCTGGCTCCGCCACTGTTGACTGAGCCTAGCTACGATCAGCAGACACGATTGATGGCCCACTCTACCTCCTTATGCTACAGCAGCTGAGATACCTGCCTTTATCAAAGGCTTGTAGCGTTTCCGCTTTTTTTCATAGTCACCAGCAGCAACACACGCAAATAAACCAGTGGTGCAAAGAATGGCTGCAAAACCCAATGTAAAACATGTCAATCAAAGGTCTCCGTTAGGAAAGGGGCATATATATATATTACAGCTGAGGTGCAAGGAAATGAAACATAGTCTAATAAAGATTCCTAGACCAATACTAATAGGAGTACTTCCTAATAGTCTCTAGTGTCACAGCCTCACAGGGCAAAACAACACGCCTTCAGCTGATGTACACTGAATATTATCAGGCTTCGCAGCAAACTAATCAAATAAAAACCGGCGCCTTAAATTAACTTAAAACTGATGTTAATAAACAGGGTGTAGGGGTGGTGGTAGAACTACACCAGAATAAACTTGTTCAAGAGAATTCAGTCCGTAAACTAGATTGATCTGCCCGTTTGAAGGAGCTAAACCAGCACTGGGCAGGCGTCAGCCCCCATACATGGTCTTATGACTTTGCGGAGACCTGTGTTCTTGATAAACAGTCACCCAGGCCTGGTCACTGTGACCCCCTCTTGTGAGGGGGCACCCAGGAAGTTATATGTAGCAGCAGGGTGGATCTTGGAGCATCGGCACACCCAAAATTCGGAGGCTGGTGGGGCTTAAGTCTAACTAATCGTCGATGAACATAGTCCATGATACCTTCGACTGAATCCATGCACATATCAGGTGTAAACTGTATAAGAAGGATCATAATGATCATTGGTCAGTTCAGCAACCACTATTTGCCGTTATTACTATATACATGATTCATATTCACAAATCAGTAATTCCTATTTTCAGCTTGTATGTAATACGTATATACTACTACTCTGTGTTTAGTACGCAAAAAGACTCCCAGTGGGGCTAACGCAGCAGGGCCATTTAGATCAAGATTAATTAGTAATTAGGCGGGCAGCTACTACAGTACTAGAGACAAATGCAAGTGTACTTTTGCTTGAGATCTGGTAGCTAGGTCCAGTTTATTACTCAACCTTGGGGCAGGCAGGAGCTGCTTAGATTATACAGTGTCTGTACAAGAGCGTCTGTCGGACGAATCTCGTCAATGGTGGGTGCAGGAAGGCAGGGTAAGAAAGTTAGAGAATTCAACAATCACCGGTGGATGGGGAAATGACAACTGACCGTGCCTAGTTCGCCGCCATGCTATGCGCGTTTCTTTGCTGTGGAGGATGTGGGAAACAACACATCTTTTAGCTAAGTCTTCAATGTCTAGTTCATTTGTGCAATACAAGTTGTCCTAAACTTGCCTAGTGAAGAGTCGCTTATTCCAAGAGTGGCATCTTTGCAGCTCAACCTGGAAAAATATTTAATAGCAACATCAGAACAAACTTGACTTTATCATGAACTTCTAAATAAATTTACACTGGGACAGTGAAGAACTAAACCAACAAACGATGGGCATACATGAAGCATGCTTGTCTTGCATAACAACAGAGCCATCCATTTAGCAAGAGAGGTAGAGGAACAAACCATGCATGAGCTATCCATCCAGTATATGCCCGGTACAGTTTAATTTGGATGAAACCTTATTACTTACTGGTATAGTTCAAAAGTGGTATCAGATCACATATACAACCATGCACAACGTATCAAGATTTTTATGTTTTACATGTATAGCACTGCAGAAAATTAGTTGTTCAGATCATGCATACTAGTGGAGGCATTGCAAGTGGGTAATGTTTTTACAAATGGCACAACCGATATTCAGTTTCCAACCAGGACTAAGATAATCATTCCAGTGATGCTGAATCACATTATTTTCCAACTCCCATTGATTGAAACCAAAAATTAAACTACAAGGCCTATACCCAATTATCCACCAAGACAAATCATGTATCAACGTTTTGCAATTAGGTGCTAGAATCGCTGGAAAATGAACTAACGAATCGGTGCGAAATCAACATTAAGGAACATGGTCAGGCAAAACTAAACAGATTGCATACGTGATTACATCCAAGACTTGAGCTGATGTACACTTAATATTATCAGGTGTCGCAGCAAACTAATGGAATAAAAACTGGCGCATTAAATTAACTTCAACTGATGGTAATAACCAGGGTGCAGGGGTGGTCGTAGAACTCAACTAAGGCAGAATAAATGTGGTCAAGAGGATTCAGTCAGAAAAGTAGATCTAGGTGGAAGAAGCTAGCTAATCAAGATGGAAGATATCAGTAGCAACAGGGTGGATCTAGGTGCACCGTCACACCCAAAAATTCAGAGGCCATACCTCTTTAACTTTGTGAACATTTTCTTTTGAAATTTTTAGAAAACGATATAGAACAAAAAAACTGGACCAAATCATCCCGCAACGTTTCTGCGAGTGTCGCTTAAGCAATTGTTGGGTGCATTAGTAGACAGACCATGTGATTCATCCGAGACGACAAAGACCGCCTGTGGCATGGATTAACTAATACAGTAATTAGGCAAGGCAGATAGTTAGTGAGAGATGCGATGTGCCTTTCTTGAGATGTGCTAGAAATATCTAGTTTAGTACAATGGGCAGGCAAGAAAAGCAGGAAAAGTGCGCGCCATCGGAACGTGCTGGGAGAGAGCAGGAGCGTGTTTGGTTGGTGAGGTAAGTATGTAGTATAGATGTGGTTGACAGCACCATGCTCTGTCCATGATGGAGACGATGGACATTAGTAATCTGCTTAAGTAATATTAATAATTATTATTCATTAGTACTAGTAGTGAGAAATGCAAGGCAATTTCCTTGAGATCTGGTAGCTAGATCTACTAGTACTAGTGTTCAATGGTACAGAGCAATGGTGGGAGCTCTACTCTGTGCGTTGGTATCATGGATCGATCGAAATGAGGACAAGAAAATTCCAGACCCCTACTCTGTGTGTGTCGATCCATACTATGAGAATTAAGAGAGGAGGGCAGGAAAAGTGAAGAATTTAACGACCGCCGGCGGAAGGGGAAATGGCGACTGACCTCATGTGTGCCTACTTGGCCGCCGCCATGCCGTGCCGCGCTCTTTTGCCGTGGAGAATTGGGGGCGAGTACCGGCGCTTCCCCCGGCTCCGCGCTATACCGGCCGGCGCCTCCTCTGGCTCCGCCTCCCTCCTCCACCTCCCGTCAGGCTCCATGAGAGAGCTCCCCCGGGCGGCCACTCCGCCGTGGCGCGGGATCCCAGCAGACCGGCGGCGGCGGCGCGGCACCGGATCTGCTCACGGCGACAATTTTTTCCCTTTTGTTTTTTCTTGAGGCGGTTTTGTTTTATTTTTTTCTGAGAGAAGAGAAAGGAAAACTTTTTTTATTTTTTCTTGAGGCCCACGAAATAGAAGCCCTGATGCATCAAGCAAACAAACTTTTTTTAGCCTAAAAGAAGTTTCTTTATATCCCTAAGAAAAACTACTTTCGTGTCATGCAATTTATTTGTGGCACTCCCAATGTATTACTAGTCACCACCAGCAGACAAGGTCGACGTCACAAACTTGGAGCTAGGAATATGACACCTCGGCACTAAAGTTTACTCTACCTCAACACTAATAGTTTAGTGGCAATGCCCTTTTGCAGTTGCCCTGCAAACTTCATTCGCTCACAATGTTGATAAGTTTTCTTTCTTCCTCGACCACAAGGTAGGTTGTGTTTCCATGGCCAAGCTCAATGCCAGAGAGGCCGACATTCAACCAAAGGGGTAAATTTTGCTAAAGTTTTGGAGGCTCAACTTTTGATAGGTGATCGATTTTGTTGGTTCTGCCTTCAGCATCTATTTGTCGTGGCTATGCTGGCTTGTAGGAATTGGAATCAGCCATCCCATGCTCGTGCGACAGGTTTAAGATGTGACATTGCTTCAACAAGGGGAATGGGAAATCCATTTTCACAATATTTGTCGCACAGGTGAAGCGTGAACATTCTCTTCAAATGTCTTGCCCATTTTTTCAATTTTAATAATTTTTTCATTTTCCTTTTCTTTAAAAAAAATTACACACATTCTAAAACTGCCTACATTTTTTATTTAAATAAATATGAACTAAAACATTTTCTTAAAAGTGCCAGAAGCTTCTTGGTGAATGCTTCGAAAGACGAACACGCACGTTGGTTTACGCAATACAGTACAAACTTACAAGCGTCAATTAGATTTCAATAATCCTACACCTAGGAATAGTCTACGCCCGTGTCTCCCTATCGCTAATGTACCCCATTAGATTCCCATTTTTTTCTAGAAAAAGCCTGCCGTCTGTTTCATTGCTAGTTTTGTAAAACAAATTATAAAATATTCTCAAATTTAAAAAAGTTCTAAAAACCATCTCCAAATTTTAAAGAATTTCCTCAAATTTTCAAAATATTCCCAAATTTTCTAAAATGTGCATTTTTCAAAAACAATTCTAAATTATATTAAAAATGTGTTTCCAAAATAAAGATTGAATTTTAGAATTCTTAAATTTCAAAAAAATATTTATGAAGTGAACATTGTTTTAAATGTAAATTTTTAGAAAGTTGAGAACAGATAAAAGGAAAAAAATTAAGGAGATAAGGAAGGATGTCAAACTTAGTTGCTTTCTGAATGATTTGAAACAATATGATTCTCACTGACGAGTGGCATATTGAAAGAACCAACACAAGAGAATGGAAAAACGAACAATTACTTACCATTATGGCAACTCAAGATGCAGGGAATCGGAATGAGTAAATTTTACAAAATCTACTGCTAACTGAACTGATCAACCTCTTGTCCTGAACAAATTAAAACATGGAAGCACTTGCCCAGTTTACCTTCAGAGGAAATTAACAGTTTACCTTCAGATTCAGAGGAGGAACCAACACGAGGAAATTTATAAAGCGATGCTACTCCAATCAACCAAAAGCGGGTCCAGGCAACACTTGCCCCAATTCAATTGGAGCTAGGAATCAGAGCAAACCGACTTGCGCAAATTAAACTATAGTATTTTGGAACACTTGCCCCAATTCAATTTACCTCAGCTAGGTCCAGGCAACCAAAAGCGGGTCAGCAATCGCTTGGGACATCACTCAAAATGCAAAATGCAGCACAAAGAGGCCTATCATTTGAACTACTGTCACACACACGCGCGCGCGCGCACACACACACACACAATTCATTGATCATCTCCCCAGTCCCCACTCTGCTCTTATCTTCTCCTATAAATATCAACACAGCGAGACATCCTAACAACAACTCCAATCGAGAATCGACTACGAGAATCCACTCTGCCCAAACACCTGACCCTACACGACTCATTCTGTCCCTCATTGCGATTATGTTCACATATTCTTCCTTCAGGTTACGACACGCAGATATAAACCACAAATAGTATCCTAGTCTCCATGCAGCTACAGTATTAATTGTTTCCTCAATCACAAAAGCTTACTACTGCCAACAATATAAGATACACACTGATATATGACAACACATATTTTAGTCTTTGGTTGTCCCTTTCAATGCCATGAAGGACCTGTGTTGCATCCACGTGCACACACGCAATTTGGTGTTACCAAGCTGAACAGTAGGGTGAAGGCCATCAACAGGGACGGCTAGCTAGTCTTCCTCGAACCTGCACACATCAAGATTTAAACTGGATGAGATAATGTATATGAATATGCATGCATGCATCAAGTTGAGTTGGGTTTAAGCCACGTATCAAGGTTTTCCACTATCATCAATCAGATATATATCACAGCCAATGAGTCAATAGGCAATACCAACACATTGTTAAATAGGTTTATCAACCAGCTTAGCTTCTCTCCAAATAATCTACACATTCACCAAGGGATTAAAAGGTTTCCGAGCAATATCGTTAAAAGAATGAGTTAACCATTCAACATTTGATTTTTCCACTATTACTCATTTGATATTTGGTTTTATATCTCTCAAGGATGGAGATAACCACATTAAATGTTAACACATGCAAAAAAAAACGATGAAGTGGTGATGACATTCCTCAAAAAGAAAGTAGTGATGACTTATGCTTGTCTATCTAGCTATATTAAATGAGAACATATACTAAACAGCATGACTATGATTGTCTATCTAGCATTGATATTCGAGCATCCACGGGCAAAACATAAAAATATTAGGTAACTACTGCACAGTATACTACCTGGCGCATAGAAACTGATGAAAGGATGACATGAACTAATATTACGGGCTTCACAAAGTTTCCTTGATTGCATCGAGTTAAGTTGAACCATGTAAACAGTGTCCTTCACACATAAAAATATTTCATCAGTATCCTCAACATATCCGCATATAAATTTCAAGCATACAGTCTCTCCTTCAACCAGGGGAGGTAACCCAAGAATATACTCCGTTTCAATGGTCTTCCACAGCTCCCAGGTGGCAACACCATGACAATTGATCTTCCTCTGCCACATTTCAATGTTATTGTGATGATGAGACATCATGGCGACACCAACTGTGCCATCCTTTGTCTAGATGATCTGATGACTATAGGAATGATTCATATCGGGAGGCCCCTCGAGCACAACAAGCACTGGTAGAAAAAGGGCCTATAGTCCCGGTTCGTAAGGGCCTTTAGTCCCGGTTCCGGAACCGGGACTAAAGTGTCGGTACTAATACCTCCCCCCTTTAGTCCCGGTTCAATCCAGAACCGGGACTAAAGGCCCTCCACGTGGGCAGTGCGCAGAGCCCAGTCAGGAGACCCTTTGGTCCCGGTTGGTGGCACCAACCGGGACCAATAGGCATCCACGCGTCAGCACTTCTGTGGCTGGGGTTTTTGTTTTTTTTTGAAAGGGGGGGGGGGGGTGGGGGTTTTTGGGGGGTTAATTTAGGTGTTTCATATATTGTGTTAGCTAGTTATAATTAATAGAGAGAAGTGTCCTCTCTTATGTCCGTGCTTGGTCGACGCTACGTACTATACATACGTATATAGAGAGGACTAGACACGCTAGCTAGCTAGTAAGCAAACGAAGGAAACAGAAGATCGTCATGAACATATATGCATATATACAGAGAGAAGTGATATCGACCACCTCTCCTTCTCCGAGAGATTGGTCGAACAACAAGTTCTCGTATATCTATCTGACACTACCGGCTACATATATACAATAATTATCTCTTACAAATATAATCATACGGACTCAGGGTCCACATAGAATTCTTCGTCTTCAGGGATCACGTGGTCAAGAAAGAATGCCGCCAATTCCTCTTGAATTGCTCGCATGCGAGCTGGTGCTAGGAGTTCATCCCGCTTCCGAAACATCTAATTTGAAGAAGGGGGTCAATACATATATATATATATATATATAAATGAATGAAACTCAACACAAATGATGGTAATAAAATAAAATTGTGAATGTTGTTATTTACGTACTTCATATTGTTCGTTAGAGTACCCGCCCCGCTCACAGGTCGTGTGGCGGATGGACTCGCAGATGTAGTATCCACAGAAATCATTCCCTTGTTCCTGCCACAACCACTTTACAAGAAATAGAGGTCAATCAAACTGATAAGCAAGAATGCTAAATGGTATTGATGAAACTAGCGCTTGAATCACTAGGAGATGCGCGGAATATGCTACTATAGTACTTACTTTCGGATGTCTAAATTCCAGCTCCTTCGGCAGTCCCGGAACTGTTTTGGTGAATTTTTTCCAAACCCTGCCGGACAAAGAAAACAATTACTTGATATCAGGAAATGAACAAAGTTGCTGATATGGTGGATAATGATCGATTTAACTTACTTCTTGAGGATTTCAGTCATGTCCGCATACTCCTTGGGATCTTTTCGTTTAGAGTCCAAGACGGTTACTACTCCCTGCTCAAGCTTAATCTCTAGGAGAATAAAGTGGAAACTGCACACACATGCATAACTCATGAATTACATTACTATAACCTTGACTAATATATAAGCACTGGTAGAAAAAGGGCCTTTAGTCCCGGTTCGTAAGGGCCTTTAGTCCCGGTTCTGGAATCGGGACTAAAGTGTCGGTACTAATGCCCTGACCCTTTAGTCCCGGTTCAATCCAGAACCGGGACTAAAGGCCCTCCACGTGGCCGGTCCACCTTTAGTCCCGGTTGGTAACACCAACCGGTACTAAAGGAAATTTCCTGATTTTTTTTTGAATTTTTTTTAATTTTTTTTGAATTTTTTTTATTTTCAAATTTCTGAATTATTTTAACCTCTAATCTCTAATCACCCCTCATCACTGCTCAATTTAATCTCTAATCACCCCTCATCATTCCAAATCATCTCACTTCCCGAACGGTCACCCATCCTCTCACTACTCCAGCCTGAGCACGCTTAACTTCCGGGTTCTATTCTTCCTCGTTTCCAAGTCTGCACTTGTTGTTTTCCTGACAATAGTAAGATGTCAATCCTATTAACCCTCAGGAATTTAGCTTGAGCATGAAGTCACATATTTCACTGTTTAAGTTTAAAACTATTGTTCTAAGAAACAATAATTTTTTAGTAACACTAATATTTTTGAATAAGTAGTTTGACCATTGTTTGACCATAGTTTGACCAGATTTGACCAAAATTCAAAAAAGGTGAAATAATTATTTAATAACACTAATATTCTTGAATAATTATTTAGTAACACTAATATTCTTGAATAATTATTTAGTAACACTAATACTTCTTGAATAAGTAGTTTGACCATAGTTTGACCAGATTTACTAAAAATTTAAAAAAACTGAAATTTGAGCATAACTTTTTTTCCTTTTTGAATTTGAGGATTCTAGAAATTTGCAAACAGGCCATAGGCCGTCTCCATCGGATGTAACTTTTCGAGTAGATGATTTTTCATATAAAAAACTTTTTCATCCGAGTTCGTATGCAAAAGTTATGCCCATTTTACAAATTCCAGAGAGATTTTGTAAATAAAGTCGAAATTCATATTTGTAAATTTTCCCAACAACTAGACCTCATATCACATGTGAAACTTATTTTCTTTTATTTTTTTGACATTTCCATCATTTTCTTTTATTTTTTAAAAAACTGAAAAGGCGATCCACGAGGGGGGGGTATAGTTTGAAAATGGGACCTTTAGTACCGGTTCGTGGCACGAACCGGGACTAAAGGTCTCATCCCCATTAGTCCCGGTTCGTGCCTCAAACCGGGACTAAAGGTCTAATCTTTAGTCCCGGTTTGTGGCACGAACCGGGACCAATGGTTGTGGGCCAGGAGCGAGGCCTATTGGTCCCGGTTCATTCCACCAACCGGGACCAAAAGGTCTAGATGAACCGGGACTAATGCCTTAGCCGCACGAACCGGGACCAATGCTGACATTAGTCCCGGTTCTAGACTGAACCGGGACTAATGGGCTGAGCCGGCCTGAACCATAGCCCTGTTTTCTACTAGTGAAGGGAAACCGAATACGCACAAGACAGTAACACTCACCTGAAGTTGTAAGGAAAGAGTATTATATCTTTGTTTTGATTTATTACGAACGATCGTAGCAAGCTGGCCTCGGTAGCTGCGGCATGAAGTTTAACCTGAGTTGCATCTATGAGATATGTGTTAATGAACCCAATATCACCGACTTGTCTTTTCTTCAATTCGGCGATCTTCAATCTGCATAATATAGTGAGGATGATTATAAATACATGCAATGAAAGAGCTAAGCTATATAGAGAAACTTAATGACAGAAGTAGTACTACTTACAGACAGTAGCAGGTGACCGTTGTTTTATCGAGGGCCAATTGATTGAAAAATTGATAGAACTCCTCAAATGGAACAGGCAACAGATCAATTCCAACGAGGTCATGCTCCTTTTTAACTTTCACATACAAAGTACTCCTCCCCCCAGAGTCTCTGCAGATTTTCAAGTACCAATCATGCAATCTTCGCATCATCGTTGATAGAGATCTTTCATCTTTGACGAGAGGCTTCCCGTACTCGTATCTTTGTATCTGCACCTCCATGGGTTCATAATGTACTTCGTCGGGCAGGTAATCTGCAAGATTGCTATAACCGGGCACCATCCTCGGATCATTATCGACGTTGTGGCTAGGCACCTTGAGCGGGTGGCACGATTGCTTCGCTTGTTCGCCGAGCTGGGCAATTTGTTTCCCAGCTCATCGTTCTTTCAGCCTTTGATCACTGACAGTACTTCCCGACCGCTCCGCTTCGGCAAATTCCTTTCCAATAATGCGGTCATAGTTTCCTTTCGGCGGATCAGACTTCGGTGGTTTTGTTAGGGCAGCCAGAGTGCACTTCACTTTCACCCGATTTACCTTCTCCTCCGGAGGTGGATGTTTCTTTGCTTTCACCCCTTCAAATAATTTCTTCACTTCTTCTCGCGCGATCTCGGCGTTCTCCTCCTGGGTCCTCTCATATGGTAACTTCTCTGGAGTCTTTAGAGAAGGACCGAATCTGTATGTGCTCCCGCCTCTGGTTGTACTGCTAGACGCCGACCGAGCAGACGTAGCGGTTGTCTTCTTTACTTGCTTAAGAGGCGGAGGAGAAGGACTACGACGCGCCGGAGCAGCTGGAGCGGCGGCAGGTCTCTTCCGCCCTTGCTGACGAGGCGGAGAAGGAGGAGGCTGGCTGCTCGGGCGCGTCGGCGCAGGCGGAGAAGGAGGTGGAGTGCCGCCACGCGCCGGAGAAGGAGCCGGCCGAGGGCCCTGATCGTCACTCGCCGGAGGAGGAGGCGGTGGAGGCAGAGTGCCCTGACTCGCCGGAGGAGGAGGAGGAGGCGGTGGCGTCCAGTTAGGAAGGTTGATGAGCTCCTTCCGCCATAGGCATGGAGTCTTCAGAGCAGACCCCAGCCGAGTCTCCCTTCACCGGTAGGGTGGTCAAGCTGGAGGTCCTCAAATCCCTCCGTTATCTCATCCACCATCACCCTAGCATATCCTTCTGGAATCGGCCGGTAGTGAAAAGTTGCGCCGGGTTCAGTAGGATAAACAGAGCCAACAGCCACCTTGACCTTCAAATTCATCCATTGCGTCATAAGGTGGCAATTTTGAGACTCCATTATAGCATCCACGGGATAGCTGGCAGGAGCCGTCAAGGCATGCTCCGGCTGAAGCAGCTCGGTGGAAGCCACGCTGCTTCTACGCTGAGATGGCGGGGTAGCTTCGGGGGAGGCTTCGGCAGTACGTTTGCTGCGATTTGCTTCTCGTTCCTCTATCGCGTCTACCCTTGCTTGCAGCGCCTGCATTTGGGTCTGCTGCACTTTTTTCCTCCTCTCATGGGATTTGTAACCGCCTGCGTCCAGAAACACAACCTTCCACGGAATGGAGCCTGGCGTGCCTCGTGTCCGTCCAGGGTGCTCAGGATTCCCGAGGGCCATTGTGAGCTCGTCTTTCTCTCTGTCTGGAAAGAAAGTCCCTTCCTGCGCTGCTTCGATATACTGCTTAAGCTTACTGACTGGTATGTCCATTTGATCGTTCGTCCAAATGCACTTCCCTGTTACAGGGTCCAGTGTTCCGCCAGCCCCGAAGAACCAAGTCCGGCAACGGTCTGGCCAGTTAATTGTCTCTGGTTCGATCCCTTTATGAACCAGATCATTCTCAGTCTTGGACCACTTAGGCCGGGCTACGAGGTAGCCACCTGACCCCGTGCGATGGTGAAGCTTCTTCTTCGCAGCATTTTTCTTGTTTGTCGCCGACATCTTCTTACTCTTTTCTGATGTCTTGTGGGCCACAAATGCGGGCCAGTGATCTCTTCTCATATCTGCCCTTGAATTCTGGTGTCTCATTATTTTCGACAAACTTATTCAACTCTTTCTTCCACCTCCTGAATAGTTCTGCCATCCTCTTCAGAGCAAAAGACTTGATTAATTTCTCTTTAACTGGGTTCTCTGGATTATCCTCAGGCGGTAGGGTGAAATTTGACTTCAGCTCAGTCCAAAGATCATTTTTCTGCATATCATTGACATAAGACACCTCAGGGTCTTCTGTAGCCGGCTTAAACCATTGCTGGATGCTTATCGGGATCTTGTCCCTAACCAGAACCCCGCACTAAGCAACAAATGCGCTCTTTGTCCGGAGGGGTTCAATAGGTTGGCCGTCGGGCGCGATTGCTATGATCTCAAACTTTTCATCCGAGCTCAACTTTTTCTTCAGGCCTCGTCTCTTTAACGAAGTTGTGCTCGATTCGGAGGGCTAGAAAAAAGAACAAAGACTTAATTAATATGTGTACATACCCAAACAATGAATGCATCAATCAGCTAGTCAGCATAGGCTTAACTAATATATATACCTGGCCGGACTCGGTTCGGTCACCGGAGCCGTCATCACGGTCTCCTTCTTGCACCGGCATTGGGTCACCGGAGCCGTCCTCATGTTCTTCTTCTTGCACCGGCATTAGGTCACCGTAGCCAGCTTGTTCACCCTCTCCTTCCAGACCATCGGCTTCGTTGAGAAACAACGAGATGGCATCACTTCCTTCTGCGATTATGTCCCTCAACAACGCTTCTTTTGTTGCTTCGTCTAGGGCGGTGTCCATAGTTTCTACAAATATTTACAACATGGCAATTATTATTCAAACATGACAGATGGATATATTAGTGCCAAACGTAGAACTAGCTACCTAATCATAGTAAGCTATCGGGAGGGGGTATATATCGACAACGACGACACTACATCTATGTCCCTCGACGACCCTCGTTCCCGATAAAAAAAGAGGAAGAAGAAGAAAAATAAGAGGAGAAGATCTCCTCTATTCTTTCTTCTCCTCTTTTTTTTCTTCTTCCTCTTCTTTTTTTATCCTCTTCTTCCTCTCATGTTCGATAGGATCGCCGAGGGGTCGGGAGGTTGCCTAGTGTCAAGGGATTCAACAAAACCATGTCTTCATCATTAGGCGAAAGTAACATGTGCATGATGGTACGAAGCTCTTCAAAGTTGTTCTGGAACGGAGTCCCAGATAGGATAATTCGCTTTTTGGTACAAAGTTCAGCAAGAGCCTTCCGAATATCGCTATTTGGAAGGCCTTTGCTGAATTCGTACCAAAAGGCGGATTATTCTATCCGGGACTCCATTCCAGAACAACTTTGCAGAACTTCGTACCAACATGCCCTGGTTACTTCCGGCTAATGATGAAGGCATGGATTTCTTCAATACTTTGACACTAGGAAACCTCTCTCTACTTCCGGCTAATAAGAATAAGAAGAAGAAGAAGAAGAAGAAGAAAAGAAGAAAAAAAAGAGGAGAAGAAGAAAGGACTAGTGGAGAAAAGAGAAAATAGAATATATTCTATTTTCTCTTCTTCTCCACTATTCCTTTCTTCTTCTCCTCTTCTTTTTCTTCTTTTTTCTTCTTCTTATTTATTTCTCCTCTTCTTTTCGGTAGAGGAAACTGAAGGAAATATGCCCTAGAGGCAATAATAAAGTTATTATTTATTTCCTTATATCATGATAAATGTTTATTATTCATGCTAGAATTGTATTAACCGGAAACATAATACATGTGTGAATACATAGACAAACAGAGTGTCACTAGTATGCCTCTACTTGACTAGCTCGTTAATCAAAGATGGTTATGTTTCCTAACCATGAACAAAGAGTTGTTATTTGATTAACGAGGTCACATCATTAGTTGAATGATCTAATTGACATGACCCATTCCATTAGCTTAGCACCCGATCGTTTAGTATGTTGCTATTGCTTTCTTCATGACTTATACATGTTCCTATGACTATGAGATTATGCAACTCCCGTTTACCGGAGGAACACTTTGGGTGCTACCAAACGTCACAACGTAACTGGGTGATTATAAAGGAGCATTACAGGTGACTCCAAAGGTAGATGTTGGGTTGGCGTATTTCGAGATTAGGATTTGTCACTCCGATTGTCGGAGAGGTATCTCTGGGCCCTCTCGGTAATGCACATCACATAAGCCTTGCAAGCATTATAACTAAGATGTTAGTTGTGAGATGATGTATTACGGAACGAGTAAAGAGACTTGCCAGTAACGAGATTGAACTAGGTATTGGATACCGACGATCGAATCTCGGGCAAGTAACGTACCGATGACAAAGGGAACAACGTATGTTGTTATGCGGTCTGACCGATAAAGATCTTCGTAGAATATGTAGGAGCCAATATGGGCATCCAGGTCCCGCTATTGGTTATTGACCGGAGACATGTCTCGGTCATGTCTACATTGTTCTCGAACCGTAGGGTCCGCACGCTTAAGGTTTCGATGACAGTTATATTATGAGTTTATGAGTTTTGATGTACCGAAGGAGTTCGGAGTCCCGGATGAGATCGGGGACATGACGAGGAGTCTCGAAATGGTCGAGACATAAAGATCGATATATTGGACGACTATATTCGGACATCGGAAAGGTTCCGAGTGATTCGGGTATTTTTCGGAGTACCGGGTAGTTACGGGAGAAGTAATGGGCCTTGATGGGCTTTAGTGGGAAGAGGAAAAAGGCTGCTGCGCCCCCCCTCCCCTCTAGTCCGAATTGGACTAGGGAAAAGGGGGCCGGCCACCTTTCCTACTCCTCCACTTCCTTCTCCCTTCCTCCCCTCTTGATGGACTCCTACTAGGACTTGGAGTCCTAGTAGGACTCCCATCCTGGCCGCACCAATGGCCTTGGCCGGCCTCCTCCTCCTCCATCCTTTATATACAGGGGCAGGGGGCACCCCATAGACACACAAGTTGATCCACGTGATCGTTCCTTAGCCGTGTGCGGTGCCCCCTGCCACCATATTCCACCTCGGTCATATTGTAGCGGTGCTTAGGCGAAGCCCTGCGACAGTAGAACATCAAGATCGTCACCACGCCGTCGTGCTGGCGGAACTCCTCCCCAAAGCTTTGCTGGATCGGAGCCCGGGGATCGTCATCGAGCTGTACGTGTGCTAAGAACTCGGAGGTGCCGGAGTAACGGTGCTTGGATCGGTCGGATCGGGAAGACGTACGACTACTTCCTCTACGTTGTGTGATCGCTTCCGCAGTCGGTCTGCGTGGGTACGTAGACAACACTCTCCCCTCTCGTTGTTGTGCATCACCATGATCTTGCGTGTGCGTAGGAAATTTTTGAAATTACTACGAAACCCAACAGAAACCCTAAATAGCTAGCAAGTATCGTGGGTGTGAGATACATGTGGCCTTCGGTGTCGGACACTACATCCACGTCCCACAAGTGACATGGGCGTCGAAGCCCGCGCCACTTGTGGGATGCGGGTGTAGTGTCCGACACCGACGGTACATGTATCTCACACCGACGATACTTTCTATTTAGGGTTTCTCCTCTACCGCTCGGCGACCCTCTCGACGACCCTCGTTCCCGATAAAATAAAGAGGAAGAAGAAGAAGAAAAAAGAAGAGAAGAAAGAATAGAGGAGAAGACTTCCTCTTCTTCCTCTCCTCTTCTTCTCCCTCTTCTTCCCCTTCTTCCTCGCCTCTCTCATGAATGTCCGACGTTCTCGACCCCCCCCCCACGTGTCGAAGAAAAAAAAGAAGAAAAAAAAAGAGGAGAAGAAGAAAGGAATAGTGGAGAAGAAGAGAAAATAGAATATATTTTATTTTCTCTTCTTCTCCACTATTCCTTTCTTCTTCTCCTCTTCTTTTTCTTCTTTTTTCTTCTTCTTATTTATTTCTCCTCGTCTTCCTCTCCTCTTCTTCTTCTTATTTAGTTCTCTCCACCCCTCGTCCCTCTCTCAACCCCTTGATGACCCTCGTCCCTGATAACATATTTTTTCTCCCCTCGACACCTCTCGACCTCTCGTCCCACTCTCGACCCCTCATCATCATCTATCACCCCCTCGTTTTCTTTAGAATATATCCATGAACAAAATAGAGGAGAAGATCGAAGAAAAAAAAAGAAGTCTTCCTCTTCTTATTTTCCTTTTTCCACTCCTTCCTTTTCTTCTTCTTCTTCTTCTTCCTTCTTCCTCTTTTCTTCCTTTTCCTTATTTTACTTTTTCCTCTACACTAACCTAAAATCGATATCTACTAATTAACAACCTAAATAAAAAAATGAATACATATATGAAAAAAAAACATCATATAAAAAAACATTTTTGACATATTTAGCATATTCTGATCCATAGTTCAAAATTTTCAAATTTCATTCAAATGAAATTTGAATCGGATTCAAATAACTTGTTGAAAACCTATTCTAAACCTCTCCAAAAATTCTGAAATTTTGCCATCGCCTTTGTCTTGCATCAGTACCTCACCACAAATTTTTTTTAAAATTCCAAAAATGCCCAAAGCCATCTAGCATTTCATCAAACACCTTCTATATGGACAAAAAAATTCAGAAATTCCAAAAAATTCAGAAAAGTGGACAGCGCGTTGCTGCTGCTCCACTTCTCCTCTCCTCTACTTCTCCTCTCCTTCTACTCTTGAATGCATCGGGGCCGGCGGCGACCATGGAGCAGGGGCGCAAGAGTGGCACTCGAGAGGGGGGCTCACTTTGAGGGGGGCGGCGACGGCTGGAGTCCGGCGACGAGGACGGCGGGCTCGGGGCGGCACGCGGTGACGGGGACGGCAGCCTCGGGCCGGGCGGCACGCGGTGATGGCCGGGGACAAGGAGGCGGGCTCGGGGAGGCACGCGGCGACGGGGACGAGGGCGGCGGGCTCAGGGATGCCGGCGACGAGGACGGCGCAGGCTCACGGAGGGCTCAGCGGCGACGAGGACGAGGAGCAGCCTGGCGGCGTCGTCGGAGGAGAGGACGAGGAGATCGATCGAACTGAATCGAGAATTTCACAAGTGTTGGCTTATATAGCCAGAGCATTGGTCCCGGTTCGTGAAACCAACCGGGACCAATGGCCTTTGCTGCCCCGAGCCCAAAAGTTTAGTCCCACATCGCTAGCTGAAGGGCGCCGGCACTGGTTTATAAGCGCTGGTGTTTCCTACCCACTCGAGCTCCTCTCTAATGCAGGCTTTCGGGCCTAAACTTGCTACTGCCTGTGGGCCTATTGGGCCTTCTGCGGGCCTGAATCCTGGCCCATGTAGGGTTTCTAGTCGTATTCAGGCCGTGGAGGCCGAGTAGGAGGCTTTTTTTTGGTTTTTTCTTTTTTATTTCTACATTTTTTTGGTTTTTTATTTTTTTTATTTCTCTTTAAAACTAAATACTTATAGTTTTTTAGTGATTTCTTTTTGCTTTTAGGTCACAAAAATTATAAACTTTCTGTTAGTGCCATTAGTTTTAAATTTTGAATAGTTTAAATTTGAATTTTTAAAAATTTGTGTGAATCACTAGTTTATGAATAACTTTACTATAAAAATAGAATTTTTTTTCTATTTATTTTTTATTTATACTTACAACTAAATACTTATAGTTTTTTAGTGATTTCTTTTTGCTTTTAGGTCACAAAAATTATAAACTTTCTGTTAGTGTCATTAGTTTTAAAATTTTGAATAGTTTAAATTGGAATTTTATAAAATTTGTGTGAATCACTAGTTTATGAATAACTTTACTATAAAAATAGAATTTTTTTTTCTTCTTTGCTATTTATTTTTTATTTATACTTACAATTAAATACTTATAGTTTGATTTTAGGTCACAAAAATTATATTCTTTTTGGTATTGAAGAATATTATAGTTTTATTTTAGTTGATCATAACATAATATTTTAATTGATTGTTTTTATTTTCATAAAAGTTTTGTAGTTCATTCTGTTTGCTATTAATTCATTCTTTGAGCTAAATGACTCTGAAATTGGAAAGCATTTCAAAATGAACTCTGAAAAGGTTGAAAGTTGGCATGGTATCATCATTTCACCCACATAGCATGTTCCAAAAAGTAGAGAGGGTTACGACAAAAACTTGATGCACTTCGTGTACAAAATGGACAATCACTTTCGAAGTATCAAAGTTTCGAACCATAAGACATGAAAGCATTTCAAATGAACTCTGAAAAAGTTGAAAGTTGGGATGGTATCATAATTTCACCCACATAGCATTTGCTTATTGCGGGAGAAAGTCTTCACTTTTTCTTCGCTTGTGTCATTTGCTTATTGCGCCGTAACCATGGATAATCTTCATTGTTTATCAGGATGCTTGGGTCAGCCTTGACATTGAAGGGAGGAATTTCATGAAACTTTTCATAATCTTCAGACATGTCTGTCTTGCCGTCCACTCCCAGGATGTCCCTTTTTCCTGAAAGAACTATGTGGCGCTTTGGCTCATCGTATGATGTATTCGCTTCCTTATCTTTTCTTTTTCTCAGTTTGGTAGGCATGTCCTTCACATAGATAACCTGTGCCACATCATTGGCTAGGACGAACGGTTCGTCAGTGTACCCAAGATTTTTCAGATCCACTGTTGTCATTTCATATTGTAGGTCTACCTGTACCCCGCCGCCTAACAGATTGACCCATTTGCACTTAAACAAAGGGACCTTAAAATCAGGTCCGTAGTCAAGTTCCCATATGTCCACTATGTAACCATAATATGTGTCCTTTCCGCTCTCGGTTGCTGCATCAAAGCGGACACCGCTGTTTTGGTTGGTGCTCTTTTGATCTTGGGCGATCGTGTAAAATGTATTCCCATTTATCTCGTATCCTTTGTAAGTCAATACAGTCAAAGATGGTCCCCTGGACAACAAGTACAACTCATCAGAAACAGTGTTGTCACCTCTGAGACGTGTTTCCAACCAACTGCTGAAAGTCGTGATGTGTTCACATGTAATCCAGTCGTCGCACTGCTCCGGGTGTTTGGAGCGCAGACTGTTCTTGTGTTCATCGACATACGGGGTCACCAAGGTAGAGTTCTGTAGAACTGTGTAGTGTGCTTGAGACCAAGAATATCCGTCCCTGCATATTATTGAGTCTCTTCCAAGAGTGCCTTTTCCAGTCAGTGTCCCCTCATACCGCGATTTAGGGAGACCTATCTTGTTAAGGCCAGGAATGAAGTCAACACAAAACCCGATAACATCCTCTGTTTGATGGCCCATGGAGATGCTTCCTTCTGGCCTAGCGCGGTTACGGACATATTTCTTTAGGACTCCCATGAACCTCTCAAAGGGGAACATATTGTGTAGAAATACGGGCCCCAGGATGACAATCTCGTCGACTAGATGAACTAGGACGTGCGTCATGATATTGAAGAAGGATGGTGGGAACACCAGCTCGAAACTGACAAGACATTGTGCCACATCACTCCTTAGCCTTGGTACGATTTCTGGATCGATCACCTTCTGAGAGATTGCATTGAGGAATGCACATAGCTTCACAATGGCTAATCGGACGTTTTCCGGTAGAAGCCCCCTCAATGCAACCGGAAGCAGTTGCGTCATAATCATGTGGCAGTCATGAGACTTTAGGTTCTGAAACTTTTTCTCTGGCATATTTATTATTCCCTTTATATTCGACGAGAAGCCAGTCGTGACCTTCATACTGAGCAGGCATTCAAAGAAGATTTCTTTCTCTTCTTTCGTAAGAGCGTAGCTGGCAGGACCTTTATACTGCTTCGGAGGCATGCCGTCTTTTTCGTGCAAACGTTGCAGGTCCTCTCGTGCCTCAGTTGTATCTTTTGTCTTCCCATACACGCCCAAGAAGCCTAGCAGGTTCACGCAAAGGTTCTTCGTCACGTGCATCACGTCGATTGAGGAGCGGACCTCTAGGTCTTTCCAGTAGGGTAGGTCCCAAAATATAGATTTTTTCTTCCACATGGGTGCGTGTCCCTCAGCGTCATTCGGAACAGCTAGTCCACCGGGACCCTTTCCAAAGATTACGTAGTGTAAATCATTGACCATAGCAAGCACGTGATCACCGGTGCGCATGGCGGGCTTCTTCCGGTGATCTGCCTCGCCTTTGAAATGCTTGCCTTTCTTTCGACATTGATGGTTGGTCGGAAGAAATCGACGATGGCCCAGGTACACATTCTTCCTGCATTTGTCCAGGTATATACTTTCAGTGTCATCTAAACAGTGCGTGCATGCGTGGTATCCTTTGTTTGTCTGTCCTGAAAGGTTACTGAAAGCAGGCCAATCGTTGATGGTCACGAACAGCAATGCCTTAAGGTTAAATTCCTCCTGTCTGTGCTCATCCCACGTACGTACACCGTTTCCATTCCACAGCTGTAAAAGTTCTTCAACTAATGGCCTTAGGTACACATCAATTTCGTTGCCAGGTTGCTTAGGGCCTTGGATGAGAACTGGCATCATAATGAACTTCCGCTTCATGCACATCCAAGGAGGAAGGTTATACATACATAGAGTCACGGGCCAGGTGCTGTGATTGCTGATCTGCTCCCCGAAAGGATTAATGCCATCCGCACTTAAAGCAAACCATACATTCCTTGGGTCCTTTGCAAACTCATCCCAGTACTTTCTCTCGATTTTTCTCCACTGCGACCCGTCAGCGGGTGCTCTCAACTTCCCATCTTTCTTTCGGTTCTCACTGTGCCATCGCATCAACTTGGCATGCTCTTCCTTTCTGAACAGACGTTTCAACCATGGTATTATAGGAGCATACCACATCACCTTCGCAGGAACCCTCTTCCCGAGGGGCTCGCCGTCAACATCACCGCAACGCACCGCATACCGGGCATGCGTTCAGATCCTTGTATGCACCGCGGTAGAGGATGCAGTCATTAGGGCATGCATGTATCTTCTCCACCTCCAATCCTAGAGGGCATACGACCTTCTTTGCTGCGTATGTACTGTCGGGCAATTCGTTATCCTTTGGAAGCTTCTTATTCAATATTTTCAGTAGCTTCTCAAATCCTTTGTCAGCCACAGCATTCTCTGCCTTCCACTGCAGCAATTCCAGTACGGTACCGAACTTTGTGTTGCCATCTTCGCAATTGGGGTATAACCCTTTTTTGTGATCCTCTAACATGCGATCGAACTTCAGCTTCTCCTTTTGACTAATGCATTGCGTCCTTGCATCGACAATTACCCAGCGGAGATCATCATCATCGGGCACATCGTCTAGTTCCTCTTGACCTTCAGCAGCTTCACCCGTGGCAACATCATTGGGCACATCGTCTAGTTCCTCTTGATCTTCACCGGCTCCCCCCGTTGCAGCATCACCGTATTCAGGGGGCACATAGTTGTCATTGTACTCTTCTTCTTCGCCGTCTTCCATCATAACCCCTATTTCTCCGTGCCTCGTCCAAACATTATAGTGTGGCATGAAACCCTTGTAAAGCAGGTGGGAGTGAAGGATTTTCCGGTTAGAGTAAGACCTCGTATTCCCACATTCAGTGCATGGACAACACATAAAACCATTCTGCTTGTTTGCCTCAGCCGCATCGATAAACTCATGCACGCCCTTAATGTACTCGCGGGTGTGTCTGTCACTGTACATCCATTGCCGGTTCATCTGCGTGCATTATATATAATTAAGTGTCCAAATTAATAGAAGTTCATCATCACATTAAAACCAAAGTGCATACATAGTTCTCATCTAACAACATATAGCTCTCCAGAGCATCTAATTAATTAAACCATACATTGAAACTATGTAAAACATTTCAATGCGAAAACAAATGCGATCATAATCGCAACCAAGGTAACAATTGATCCAACGGCATAATGATACCAAGCCTCGGTATGAATGGCATATTTTCTAATCTTTCTAATCTTCAAGCGCATTGCATCCATCTTGATCTTGTGATCATCGACGACATCCGCAACATGCAACTCCAATATCATCTTCTCCTCCTCAATTTTTTTTATTTTTTCCTTCAACAAATTGTTTTCTTCTTCAACTAAATTTAACCTCTCGACAATAGGGTCGGTTGGCATTTCCGATTCACATACATCCTAGATAAATAAAACCTATGTCACGTTGGTCGGCATAATTTTCATAAACAATAAATGAACCAATAGTTATAAAGATAATATACATACCAAATCCGAATCATAGACAGGACGAGGGCCGACGGGGGCGGATACCAAAACCATCGCACTATATAAGATGCAATAATAAATGTAAGAAAATGATACAAGTATCTATCTAAACATACAGGTAAGAATATTTTTCCTTTCAGAAAGAAGATAAGAACAAGAGGCTCACCACGGTGGTGTCGGTGATGAGATCGGCGCGGGTGATCGACGGCGGTGAAGACGGGGACGGGGCGTGACGGACCGCTAAATCTAGACAAATATCGAGGAAAATGGAGCTTGGAGGTCGAGCTTCGAGAGGAGAAAGCTTAAGTAGTGTGGCTCGGGCATTCCATCGAACACCTCATGTGCATAGGAGGTGAGCTAGAGCACCACAAAGCCCGCTCCCCCTCGGCCAGAAAAAACAGAGCACTGTGCTCTGCTCTTGCGCGAGGGGGTATATATAGGCACCTCATTGGTCCCGGTTGGTGGCATGAATCGAGACTAAAGGGGAGCCTTTGGTCCCGGTTCAAGCCACCAACCGGGACCAATGGTGGTGGGCCAGGAGCGAGGCCCATTGGTCCCGGTTCGTCCCACCAACCGGGACCAAAAGGTCCAGACGAACCGGGACCAATGGCCCACGTGGCCCGGCCGGCCCCCTAGGCTCACGAACCGGGACCAATGCCCACATTGGTCCCGGTTCTACACTGAACCGGGACTAATGGGCTGAGCCGGCCTGGACCATAGCCCTGTTTTCTACTAGTGTAGTGATCATGAATATAGGCATCATGTCCGTGTCAAGTAGACCGAAACGATTCTGCATCTACTACTATTACTCCACACATCGACCGTTGTCCAGCATGCATCTAGAGTATTAAGTTCATAAAGAACGGGGTAACGCCTTAAGCAAGATGACATGATGTAGAGGAATTAACTCACGCAATATGATGAAACCCCATCTTTCTATCCTCGATGACAACAATACAATATGTGCCTTGCTTCCCCTACTCTCACTGGGAAAGGACACCGCAAGATTGAACCCAAAGCTAAGCACTTCTCCCATTGCAAGAAAAGCCAATCTAGTTGGCCAAACCAAATTGATAGTTCGAAGAGACTTGCAAAGATATCAAATCATGCATAAAAGAATTTAGAGGAGATTCAAATAATATTCATAGATAAGCTGATCATAAATCCATAATTCATCGGATCTCGGCAAACACACCAAAAAAGAGTATTACATCGAATAGGTCTCCTTGAAAATCAAGGAGAACTTTGTATTGAGAATCAAAGAGAGAGAAGAAACCATCAAGCTACTAACTATGGACACGTAGGTCTGTGATGAACTACTCACGCTTCATCGGAGAGACAATGGTGTTGATGTAGAAGCCCTCCGTGATCGAATCCCCCTCCGGCAGGATGCCGAAAAAGGCCTCAAGCTGGGATCTCACGGGTACAGAAGGTTGTGGCGGTGGAAAAGTGGTTCCGTGGCTCCCCTGAATGTTTTTGGGGTATAAGAGTATATATATGAGGAAGATCTAGGTCAGGAGGTCTCTAAGGGGCCCACAAGGTTGGGGGCGCGCCCTCCACCCTTGTGGCCGCCTAACGGCTCTTCTGACTTGCACTCCAAGTCTCCTGGGTATGTTCTAGTCCAAGAAAAATCGTCGCAAAAATTTTATTCCGTTTGGTATTCCTTTTCTACGAAACTCTAAAACAAGGAAAAAAAACAGAAACTGGCACTGGGCTCTAGGTTAATAGGTTAGTCCCAAAAATCATATAAAATAGCATATTAATGCATATAAAACATCCAAAATAGATAATATAATAGCAAGGAACAATCAAAAATTATAGATACGTTGGAGACGTATCAAGCATCCCCAAGCTTAATTTCTGCCCGTCCTCGAGTAGGTAAATAATAAAAAACAGAATTTTTGATGTGGAATGTTGCCTAACATATTTATCCATGTAATTCTCTTTATTGTGGCATGAATGTTCAGATCCGTAAGATTCAAAACAAGAGTTTAATATTGACATAAAAACAATAATAATTCAAGCATACTAATAAAATAATTATGTCTTCTCAAAATAACATGGCCAAAGAAAGCTTATCCCTACAAAATAATATAGTCTGGCGATGTTCCATCTTCATCACACAAAATATTCAAATCATGCACAACCCCGATGACAAGCCAAGCAATTGTTTCATACTTTTGATGTTCTCAAACCTTTTCAACTCTCACGCAATACATGAGCGTGAACCATGGACATATCACTATAGGTGGAATAGACGGTGGTTGTGGAGAAGACAAAAAGAAGGAGATAGTCTCACATCAACTAGGCGTATCAACGGGCTATGGAGATGCCCATTAATAGATATCAATGTGAGTGAGTAGGGATTGCCATGCAATGGATGCACTAGAGCTATAAGTCTATGAAAGATCAAAAAAGAAAACTAAGTGGGTGTGCATCCAACTTGCTTGCTCATGAAGACCTAGGGCGTTTGAGGAAGCCCACCATTGGAATATACAAACCAAGTTTTATAATAAAAAATTCCCACTAGTATACGAAAGTGATATCATAGGAGACTCTCTATCATGAAAATCATGGTGCTACTTTGAAGCACAAGTGTGGCAAAAAGGATAGTAACATTGTCCCTTCTCTCTTTTTCTCTTTTTTTTCTTTTCTCTTTTTTTCTTTTCTCTCTTTTTTGGGGCCTTCTCTTTTTTTTGCCTTTCTCTTTTTTTTTTTCCTCGCATGGGACAATGCTCTAATAATGAAAATCATCACACTTCTATTTACTTACAACTCAAAAATTACAACTCGGTACTAGAACAAAAATATGACTATGTGAATGCCTCCGGCGATGTACCGGGATGTGCAATGAATCAAGAGCGACATGTACAAAAGAATGATGAATGGTGGCTTTGCCACAAATACGATGCCAACTACATGATCATGCAAAGCAATATGACAATGATGGAACGTGTCATAAAACCGGAACGGTGGAAAGTTGCATGGCAATATAACTTGGAATAGCTATGGAAATGCCAAAATAGATAGGTATGGTGGCTGTTTTGAGGAAGGATATGTGGTGGGTTTATGGTACCGGCGAAGGTTGCGCGGTACTAGAGAGGCTAGCAATGGCGGAAAGGTGAGAGTGCGTATAATCCAGGGACTCAACATTAGTCCTAAAGAACTCACATACTTATTGCAAAAATCTATTAGTCATCGAAACAAAGTACTACGCGCATGCTCCTAGGGGGATAGATTGGTAGGAAAAGACCATCTCTCGTCCCCGACCGCCACTCATAATGAAGACAATCAAAAAACATCTCATGCTCCAACTTCGTTACATAACGGTTCACCATACGTGCATGCTACGGGACTCACAAACCTTAACACAAGTATTTCTCAAATTCACAACTACTTACTAGCATTACTCTAATATCACCATCTTCATATCTCAAAACAATCATAAGGAATCAAACTTCTCATAGTATTCAATGCACTTTATATGAAAGTTTTTATTATATCCTTCTTGGATGCCTATCATATTGGGACTAATTTTATAACCACAGCAAATTACCATGTTGTTCTAAAGACTCTCAAAATAATATAAGTGAAGTATGAGAGTTCATCAACATACTTCACTGAATACTATGAGATATACTAGTGTTATACATACTTGTGTTATACTTACGCAAAACTTGAAAACTTCACAACAGAAAATCTCGTAAGCTCCGTTAGTCTAAGAAAATAAATCACCACTTTTGGTACTGCTGTGAACTCATTCTTTATTTATATTGGTGTAATATCTACTGTATTTCAACTTTTCCATGGTTCATACCCCCCGATACTAGCCATAGATGCATCAAAATAAGCAAACAACACGCGAAAAACAGAATCTGTCAAAAACAGAACAGTCTGTAGCAATCTGGAGATTTCGAATACTTCTGTAACTCCAAAACTCCTGATAAATTAGGAAGTCCTAGAAAATTTGTTTATTAATCCTCTGCAAAAAGAATCAGTATTTTATCGCGCTTCTGCTAAAAATGAAAACTAATCTCCTGGGCGCAAAAGTTTCTGTTTTTCAGCAGGATCAAATCAACTATCACCGTAGGCTATCCCAAAGGTATTACTTGGCACAAACACTAATTAAAACACAAAACCACATCTAACCAGAGGCTAGATGAAAACTTTATTGGAAAACAACAAGGAAAAATATTGGGTTGTCTGCCAACAAGCGCTTTTCTTTAAAGCCTTTTTAGCTAGGCAATGAGGTTTCAGTGATGCTCACATGAAAGACAAGAATTGAAGCACAAAGAGAGCATCATAAAACATGTGACAAACACACTTCAGTCTAACATACTTCCTATGCATAGGTGTTCTATAAGCAAACAAATTATCAAGGCAAGCAAAAACTAGGATATGCAAGGAAGAAGAAAGAGACGATAGCAATCTCAACATGAAGAGAGGTAATTTAGTAACATAAAAATTTCTACAACCATAAGTCATGACCTCTCCAAACCCACTTTTATCAAAAAATTCATAAGATTGAATATTATCCAAATATGTGGGATCTAAAGTTGACACTCTTCCAAACCCACTTTCAATATTATTGCAAACATTATTATCAATCTCATATTCATCATGGGGCTTGAATAAATTTTCAAGATCATAAGAAGAATCACCCCAATCATGATCATTGCAACAAATAGTGGACATAGCAAAACTAGCATCCCCAAGCTTAGGGTTTTTCATATCATTAACACAATTGACATTAATAGAATTTATAATAACATCATTGCAATCATGCTTTTCATTCAAGGAGCTATCATGAATCACTTTATAATTTTCTTCTTTCAACACTTCATCACAATTTTCAGATTCACGAATTTCAATCAAAACCTCATAAAGATAATCTAGTGCACTCAACTCACTAGCAATTGGTTCATCATAATTGGATCTCTTAAAAATATTTGCAAGTGGGTGAAGATCCATAAATCTTAGGTTCTCTGATTTGCAATAAATACACAATTATTCCAACCAAACAAGCAAATGAGGCAAGTAAGACATAAAGGCAAACGAAAAGACGAACGGAAAGAAGGGCGAAGAAAAGGAAAATCTTTTCGAAAATCGTTTTAGAAGTGAGGGAGAGGAAAACGAGAGGCACATGGAAAATAATATAATACGAGGGATGAGAGTTTATGATGGGTACTAGGTATGTCTTGGTTTGGCGTAGATCTCCCCGGCAACAGTGCCAGAAACCCTTCTTGCTACCTCTTGAGCTTGCATTGGTTTTTTCCTTGACGAGGAAAGGGTGATGCAGCAAAGTAGCGTAAGTATTTCCCTCAGTTTTGAGAACCAAGGTATCAATCTAGTAGGAGACAACGCAACAAGCCACCGAATACCTGCACAAACATACACCAACTTGCAACCAACGCGACAAAGGGGTTGTCAATCCCTTCACGGTTATTCGCAAAGTGATATCTGGTAAAGATGGATAAATGGTAAAGTAATTTTTTTTGGTATTTTGGTTTATGGAACGGAAAGTAAAGATTGCAAAAGAAAGTAAATAGGAAACTAGAATTGTAGAAACTTATAAGATGGAAAATAGACACGGGGGCCATAGGTTTCACTAGAGGCTTCTCTCAAGATAGAAATTATTACGGTGGGTGAACAAATTACTGCCGAGCAATTGATAGAAAAGCGTAAAGTTATGACGATATCTAAGGCAATGATCATGAATATAGGCATCATGTCTGTTTCAAGTAGACCGAAATGATTTTGCATCTACTACTATTACTCCACACATTGACCGTTATCCAGCATGCATCTAGAGTATTAAGTTTATAAAGAACGGAGTAACGCCTTAAGCAAGATGACATGATGTAGAGGAATTAACTCAAGCAATATGATGAAAACCCCATCTTTTTATCCTTGATGGCAACAGTACAATACGTGCCTTGCTGCCCCTACTGTCACTGGAAAAGGACACCGCAAGATTGAACCCAAAGCTAAGAACTTCTTCCATTGCAAGAAAAACCAATCTAGTTGGCCAAACCAAATCGATAGTTCAAAGAGACTTGCAAAGATATCAAATCATGCATAAAAGAATTCAAAGGAGATTCAAATAATATTCATAGATAAGTTGATCATAAATCCACAATTCATCGGATCTCGGCAAACACACCGCAAAAGAGTATTACATCGAATAGATCTCCAAGAACATCGAGGAGAACTTTGTATTGAGAATCAAAGAGAGAAGAAGCCAGCAAGCTACTAACTATGGACCCGTAGGTCTGTGATAAACTAATCACGCTTCATCGGAGAGGCAATGGTGTTGATGTAGAAGCCCTCCGTGATCGAATCCCCCTCCGGCAGGATGCCGGAAAAGGCCCCAAGATGGGATCTCGCGGGTACAGAAGGTTGCGACGGTGAAAAAGTGGTTTCGTGGCTCCCCTGAATGTTTTTGGGGTATAAGAGTATATATAGGAGAAAGATCTAGGTCAGGAGGTCATCGAGGGGCCCAGAAGGTTGGGGGTGCGCCCCCTCCACCCTTGTGGCCGCCTCGCGGCTCTTCTGACTTGCACTCCAAGTCTCCTGGGTGTCTTCTGGTCCAAGAAAAACCATCGCGAAAGTTTTATTCCGTTTGGACTCCATTTGGTATTCCTTTTCTGCGAAACTCTAAAATAAGGAAAAAAACAGAAACTGGCATTGGGCTCTAGATTAATAGGTTAGTACCAAAAATCATATAAAATAGCATATTAATAAATATAAAACATTCAAAACAGATAATATAATAGCATGAAACAATCAAAAATTATAGATATGTTGGAGACGTATCATAGACCCATGCAAATTAGCCACGCATCCTCGTCGGGGTCCGCCTGCATCCTGTGGCGGCGGCGTGCGGACTGCTTCGCCGCATCCCTCTCCCGTGCACGCTGCCTCTTGCGGTGTGCAACACGCGCCTGTGCTTCTGGAGTGTGCATGCGGGCAGGCAGAACGGGCACTAGCACCCACCACTGCCCGCGTGGAGGAGCGGCCGGTAGGGAAAGGAGACAGCGCGGGGGAGGTGCGGAGTGCGCTGTCCTGGCGTCGCTGTGCGCGCGCTAGGAGTGTGCAGCTCTAGCATCCGCGTTGCGCTGGTGCAGGAGCTGCAGCAACGCTCCAGATCAGGAGCAGCCGCCGCTCTCCACCTTTGATCGCTCAACGCAATGTGGATAGCCATCTCCTCCTCGTAGTGGTGGGACAAGCCTGTCAGGCGGATGCGTCCCCGGGCCGCCCCCCCCCCCCCCCCCCCCTCCCCCTATATTTGGGCCGGATATGAGAGGTGCCGGTCAACCAGATGTTTGTCCACAGTTTGAGAGATCCGGTTGGATGATTTTATTTTGACCCGCTGATCGATAAGTCTATCCGGGCATTTGAGACGGGAGGTCCGGCCGTAAATGCTCTCGGTGTGTGAAGGAGGCTTGACAAGGGGACGCGCCAAATCTGGGGCTTTGTTTTGCTTAGTGCTGCCACGTGCTGTCTGGCACACACAGGTTTGATGCGCCTCGAGGACCGGTCTTGCCACCAGAGTGAAAGCACAAGATACTAAGTAGTCCATAACTTTCTTGTTTGATTTTAGTCTTCCTCCATGGATGCTATGGTTTACTGGCAGTTGATTAGTTTAGCTTCATGGGATGCTTTACTAGCAGTGATAAGTTTACCTCCACGAGAAACTTTAAGGCCTTTTTTGGTTTGGAGGAATTTTATAAGAATTCTAGAGGATAGGATTTTTATAGGATTTTTTTTAGAGCTCTTTGATTCATAGGAATGGATTCTTATTCCTACATAGGATTGGTTCCTATCCTCCACATTTCATAAGAAAATAAAAATGAGTCTAGACTCAATGAAAAAATTCTTTTGGTGTCAATCAAATGACATCTTGTTTTCTATTCCTACTCATAGGATTAGAGATACATGTCATCTCATTTCCTACAAAATTCCTATTCCTACGATAATCCTATCCTATTAACCAAAAGAAGCCTAAGTAAAATATAAGCAGTCCGGCGTGCAAGCTGATGCGAATGCGCTTTGAAGACCGGCCGGTCGGCCACCCGCGTGAGTACTATTTGTTACTATAGTGTAGCGATTAGTTTAGCAGCCTGTATTAGTAGTAGCTTAATTACTGGACCATTGATTAGTTTAGCATCCTCTATTAGCTCAATTACTGTATTGGCTTAATTCCTTCTAATGGATGGTTTTCCATAATATCAGCATTGTTGAGCTTTCTGTTATCTTCCCGTCTTCTGTCTTCATCAACCGCTCGTTGTTTTCCTTTCACAACTCGTTATCTGTTTTTTCCCTTTACTTTTAGACAATTACCAACGAAACCGGAGTATTACAGAAAAACATCCATTACAAGCACGGGAAGGCTAGCAGCAGCACTGCCTTGGCAGAAAACAAAAAACTAAAGAGGGGAAACCGTAAGACTGAAAGAACACCGTTGGCAGCACACCAAAAACTAAAGAGGGGAAACCGTAAAACTCTTAGATTTGCTTCTACAAGCCGAGTATTGATTTTAGAGTCTTGGCTTTACCGGCAGCGATTAGTTCTTTATATAACACATGCAAATTTTCTCTAGATCTGCGCAAAATTTGTATGCTAGCTAGCCAAATAGTTTACTCCGCCTTCTCGTATTTCAACTATCTTTATAAGAAAAATAAACCTTCGACACTCCTCGTCATTCGTTTTCAAGATTATCTCACGAGGGGGCCAAGGAGGTTCCTCGGGACACTACTCTGGTCATGTTCACCATATTTTGCGGGCATCCTTCAAGTCTGCTAGCTAGCTCAAGTACCATATCGATCTAGTACTGTGTTTTTGTAGCCCTAGAAGGATGCCAAGGAAACAATATACTCCCTCATTTTCGGTTTATAAGGCTTATCTTAAAATTTAGTTTTCCTATTTTATAAGGCTCAATTTGGTTGTTCCCCATCATAAATTCAGATTTCAAAGTGCATTAAATCATTGCATACAAGTACTCCCTCCGTCACAGTTTAGAAGGCACAGTTAAATTTGCGTGCGTTTCCATAATAGACAAGGTTTAGGGCCCATTGTATTTATTTCTTGTAGCTATTAGTACTTTGATATACAATTTCTATATGCATGCGTAGTGTTAATGCTATTTTTTAGCCTATTTTACAACCAATGGATAGTCACTTAGGTCCCAGAGAATTTCCAAAAATGCCTTCTAAACCGTGATGGAGGGAGTATTAAGAGAAAATTGACCAATGCATGTATTTTCTGCATGCATGCATTGCAATTAATACATTGGTAAACATAATTTTTTAAGGAAAACAAGAGCATTAATTTGATGCTTTTGCAAACTAAAAAAAGTATTCCACCACTCACCATCTATCTTGGTTAGTGGGATTTTTCAATTGAGACCTATAAACAGAAAGAAGGGAGTACCAAGAACGGTACCAAGGAGTACGTCGTAGCCCTAGAAGGTGACAAATGATTCTTTCGCTGTGTTCACCATTAAATTCTATATAAAAAAATTGATAATAACTCGACATTAATTTTATTCATTATGTGTACAGATGACATATATCTTTCGATGATAAACTAAAATGGGATATCTTTTTTTTTCTCAGGCCTCGTAGGTGCAACGGATCTACCAGAGACGGGCCGTGCCAAACGCTAGTCGCGGCCGTCATATATAATCTACACTTGAACATTAGCAGACAGGTACGTTGGAGGGAGCTAATTAACTACTGGTGGGTGCAGCACGCAATAAGACTAGCAGACAGTTGCATTGGACGGGCCTAATTAGCTAGCTGCCAGGTTGAATTATTTTAGTTCACTTTGCACGCCTAACGCTAGTGGATACATGCAGGTAATTTGAACAAACGATCCTGGAGGTAATGAATCAGTAAGGAATGCATGATTGATGGTGGTCTCGGACGTGTAAGGATGCTATTACAGATTACACCTCTTATAAGTTATGTCTCAATTTTCGTGAAATTTGACCAAACTTCATATTAAGATATATGAACATTTATAATACTAAAGATAACAATATTAAAATTAGTCACATGATGCATTTTCCATATACACATGGTCAAACCTTAAGCAGTTTGATTTAGGAAAAATATTATATACATATAAATCTCTCTACTGATGATGTCTGTCTCGCACCGGCTGAAGAGGACAGCGTTGCCTGGGAATGCAGAGCCTTGAAGACCACGACAGCACTAGTCATCCACCAGCCCGAGATCTGAAGCCAAGTAGTACTAGGAAATACTAGTGCTTTAGCGGTGTCACGTGATGTCTGCCACGCACAGGTTGATGTGCATGCATATGCCTTGAGGACCGCAGTTAAAATCACATGGTAGTCCAAAAGAAAAGAAAAAACTGAGTTCGAATCACCTATCACCCATCTATCTTCTATTTAAAAGTTTGGAGTACGCTTTACAGTCAGTTGTGTGAGAAACTTGAATGCTACTATATAAGAAAGAATTCGTTGAATGACTAGCTTATTTCTTCTCTTCTTATTTCAATCACTTACGCGAAAGATTCTGATACACTGTTACACCTGCGGCATTTCCTCGGCCCATTTAGCTTTTTTTTTAATCTTCAAGAAATATTCATTCGTCAAGGGGATAACCAATTGGGAGTTTGGAACAGCCAACTTGGTGTGACCTTTTGCTTTTTCTTTTTCCTTTTCTATATATGCGTGCGCGGTCTGATTTTCTGTTGTTCTTTTACTCGGGTTTTCTTCTTCTTTTTCGTTCCTTTTTTTTCTTTTTGGGATTTCTTTTCAAATATTTTTCTCATTCTTTTCTGAAACTTTTTCAAATTCGTGTATTTCTTTTCAAATTCATGAATTTTTTTAGCCCGTGAACTTTTTTCCAAATTTGTGAACTTTTTTCGTGTGCATGAACTTTTAGCCCCGAACCTTTTTCAACTTCTTTATTTTTTTTAAAACTTCGTGATTTTTTTCTAATTTCATGAACTTCTTGAAATCTCTTGAATTTTTTTTCAAAGCCGTGAACTTTTAGCTTTGAACTTGTTTCCAAACATGTGAACTTTTTTCAATTTCATGAACTTTTTCAAATCCACTAAATTTTTTCAAACTTGTAATCATATTTCAAATTTGTTATTTTTTTACTCAAATTAGTAAAAAAATCAATTTCACAAACTTTTTTGAATTCATGAATGTCGATGGTAAAACCGGTAGAGCTCGAGGTAGGGTGTCTCGAGTTGTGGATCCCGGATCGGTGGTAACAAGAGCGAAGGAGACAGTATTTACCTAGGATCAGGCCCTGATGAAGAGGTAATACCATATGTTCTGCTTTGATTGTACTCCCTCCATTCCTTTATATAAGGTGTATTTGTTTTCAAATTCATGAATTTTTTTAGCCTGTGAATTTTTTTCAAATTCATGAATTTTTTTAGCCCGTGAACTTTTTCCCATATTTGTGAACTTTTTTCGTGTGCATGAACTTTTAGCCCTGAACCTTTTTCAACTTCTTGATTTTTTTAAAAACTTCATGATTTTTTTCTCATGAACTTCTTGAAATTTGTTGATTTTTTTTCAAAGTCGTGAACTTTTAGCTTTGAACTTGTTTCCAAGCATGTGAACTTTTTCAATTTCATGAACTTTTTCAAATCCGCTAACTTTTTTCAAACTTGTGATCATATTTCAAATTTGTTATGTTTTACTCAAATTAGTAAAAAAATCAATCTCACAAACTTTTTTGAATTCATGAATGTCGATGGTAAAACCGGTAGACCTCGGGGTAGGGTGTCTCGAGTTGTGGATCCCGGATCGGTGGTAACAAGAGCGAAGGAGACAGTATTTACCTAGGTTCGGGCCCTGATGAAGAGGTAATACCATATGTTCTGCTTTGATTGTACTCCCTCCATTCCTTTATATAAGGTGTATTTGTTTTCAAATTCATGAATTTTGTTAGCCTGTGAATTTTTTTCAAATTCATCTAATTGTTTCAAATTCATGAATTTTTTTAGCCCGTGAACTATTTTCCAAATTTGTGAACTTTTTTCGTGTGCATGAACTTTTAGCCCTGAACCTTTTTCAACTTCTTGATTTTTTTTTAAACTTCATGATTTTTTTATCATGAAATTCTTGAAATTTGTTGAATTTTTTCAAAGCCGTGAACTTTTTGCTTTGAACTTGTTTCGAAACATGTGAACTTTTTCAAATCCGCTAACTTTTTCCAACTTGTGATCATATTTCAAATTTCTTATATTTTTCCTAAAATTAGTAAAAAAATCAATTTCAGAAACTTTTTGAATTCATGAATGTCGATGGTAAAACCGGTAGACCTTGGGGTAGAGTGTCCCGAGTTGTGGATCCCGGATTGGTGGTAACAAGAGCGAAGGAGATAGTATTTACCTAGGTTCAGGCCCTGATGAAGAGGTAATACCCTATGTTCTGCTTTGATTGTACTCCTTCCATTCCTTTATATAAGATGTATTTGTTTTCAAATTCATGATTTTTTTAGCCCATGATTTTTTTTCCAAATTTGTGAACTTTTTTCGTGTGCATGAACTTTTAGCCCTGAACCTTTTCCAACTTCTTGATTTTTTTTAAAGTTCATTATTTTTTCTCATGAACTTCTTGAAATTTCTTGAATTTTTTTTCAAAGTTGCGAACTTTTAGCTTTGAACTTGTTTCCAAACATGTGAACTTTTTTCAATTTCATGAACTTTTTCAAATCCGCTAACTTTTTTCAAACTTGTGATCATATTTCAAATTTGTTATTTTTTACTCAAATTAGTAAAAAAAAATCAATCTCACAAACTTTTTTGAATTCATGAATGTCGATGGTAAAACCGGTAGACCTCGGGGTAGGGGGTCCCGAGTTGTGGATCCCGGATCGGTGGTAACAAGAGCGAAGGAGACAGTATTTACCTAGGTTCGGGCCCTGATGAACATGTAATACCCTATGTTCTTCTTTGATTGTACCCCCTCCATTCCTTTATATAAGGTGTATTTGTTTTTTCAAAAGTCAAACGAGTGCATGTTTGACCAAGTTTCTAGAAAAAATATATCAATATACACAAATATGAAATTTATATCATTTGATCGATCATGAAAGGTATTAGGTATTGCAAATATTTCTATTTTGTTCTATAATCTTGGTCAAACTTTTAAATGGTTGACTTACACAGAAACCAATACACCTTATATTCTGAAACGGAGTGAGTATTGATGATGATGTACCGAGTACAAGCTTGATCTACCTTGAGATCGTAAGGAGAGACCTGACTATAGGGCTAGGTGAATGTAATTGTGATTAGATCCCCTCTATAGGCTAAACCCTCTAGCTTATATACACGGGTAGGCATGGAGGCGGCAGGAGACGTCTTGGAGTGTACGCCTAAGTCTTTCGCAAGAAAACCAAAATATGAAAACGGAGACAAAAACAAAGCAAACCAAAAAGAAAAAAAATGGAAAATGAAACGATGAAACAAATGTAGAAAGAATAAAAAAACTGGAGAAGAAAAAAGAAAAATAACAAAATAAAATGAAAAAACATTGTAAACAAACAAAACAAATTAAAAAGAATGAAAAACAGAAAATGGAAAAAGGTACAGAAAAAGAAAAAAATGGAACAAAACCGAATAACACAGAAGATAATTGAGAAAGAAAAAACAAATAAACCAGAAATTTTGTGTTAAACTGGCTCCTTTCCTTCTAATAGGTTGCGCCCAAGTAGTTTAACATGAACTCAATGTTGCCTCATTGGCTATCAGTGTGACGAAAGTGCCTGGAGGTCTTAGGTTTGATCCCCCTCTCGCTCGGGCACTCCTATATCTCGCCGTCTCCTAGAGAGTAGGAACCCTTGCTGAAGTGGAAACTGACATGGGCTGGCCCAGGAGGCCACAGACTCCTTTTTCTGTTTTCTTTTCTACATTTTCTGTTTCGTTTTTTGCTTTTGTTCATACTTTAAAATATTCTAAATACATATATATTATAAAAAAACTCTATTAAAACATTTGATAAATGTGTATAGATAAACTTTTTATCATATATATGAAAACGCATAAAAATGTGTATAAAAATTGATCATGTATTTTAAAAATGCTAATCCAGCATTTTAATTTTTCTTGTGCAAGTATTTGAAAAATGTTGATCAAGCATCTGAAATTTGTTAAATATGTATAGAAGAAATGTTGAACAAGTATTTGACAAATGTTGATCAAGCATTTGAGAAAATGTTAAATGTGTATAGTAAAATTGTTTACCATGTATTAAGAAAATGATGAATTTTTTGCCATGTATACAAAATTATTAATCAAGCGTTTGAAAGGATTTTTGAAGGCATTATTTGTGTAATGTTGGTTTTCCATTTGCGACTTGTAAAACGACGGCCAGTGAATTGTAATACGACTCACTATAGGGCGAATTCGAGCTCGGTACCCGGGGATCATGTGTATAAAAATGTTAATCAAGAATTTGCAAAAAATTTGAACAAGTGTTGAACAATTATTTACCTTTAAAATTTTGTAAAGGTAAATTGTTGACCAATTATTCAGAAAATATTAATATTGTTTAAAAAATGCTAATCAAGCATTTGAAAAAATGTGTAATAGAAAAATATTGACCATGTATTAATAATGTTAATTTTGGAAAATGTGAAACGTGTACTACAAAAATGTTGTTGACATATACAAAACTTTATAATGAAAACAAAAAAATAGCTAGTGGGCTGGCCCGATCACACCAAACGCTTCAGATAATGCAAGACATGTAGCAGAGGCCCGTTGGCCAGTGATAGTTGTGATGATGAACCAGGCGTCTCCATCCACGGGCCTGGTGGTCTCGCCAACCAAAGCCCAACACACACCCAGGGAAGAAGAAAGGCCAGTTCTTTTCGGTGATTCTCCCAGAATCGCCCCCCTCCCCAGCTTCTCCCAGAATCGCCACTTCATATTTTTTTTACAATCCTATTTAGTTAAGGTCTAATTAGCTAGGATTGTAAAAAACATATGAAGTGGTGATTATGGGAGAAGCTGGGGAGGGGGACGATTCTGGTAGAATCGCCCAAAAGAACTGGCCCAAAGACCGGGAAGCGAACCCCTCTTCCTCCTCCTCATGGCGCCTCCCGCCGCCGGCGAAACCCCTCTCCGAGCCCGAGCTCGTCGGTGACGCCGCCCCTTTCCCAGCTCTTGATTTCTCGCCTTTAATACGACAGGTTTTTAATGGTGCCGCGGTGGTGGTGGTTGGTGGTGCAGGATCTCCTCATCAGCCTGAAGATGCTGGCCGTGAAGCGGGCCGAGACGGCCGGCCGCCCCCACCTCGCCGACGCCTTCGATCTACGCACACTGCGGGCCCTCGGTACCAAACACTTGCTCCTATTATAGGACATTCAGCTATTTATGAATTTGTGTGCCAAAGGGGCAGATTTTGAACACAACTATGAATTCATTCAGCAGTAGTGATTCTGAGGCGTTCAGGCGGCGCAGCAAAGATCAAGCAATAAAGCCAACCGGTGTCAAGAGGAAACGAAAGCAGATGCAAGATGGGTAACTCATTTGAGTATCCGATCGGTTTTGGCTGAAGAAGTTCAATTAAATTTAGCTCATACTGATTGATTATGCACGGTTACATCTTGTGCTCAAACTTGCTCTATGTTTTCGGAACTTTGCTTCTCTTTTCGAGGTTCCTTACGATGCAGTTATGGTGTGTTTGTGTATGATACAGGCGTCATGGAGAGGCTGTCCAAAGGAACAAGAAAAGAAGAAAAACGAGCGAGAGGAGATAGCGGCGATCACAAATCGATTGGGATGATTTTTGTAAAGCTAGCGATCTAGTGCAAGCATCACCGGATGTCGTTGAGCAAGATGATACAGAGGCTTGGAGCTGCTGCTCTTGTGAATTTTGCTCTACCTGTTGTAGTCTACCTTTCCAACTTATGTAGGTCAAAGTTTTATTTTCTGCTGAATGGATGTAACCAGGCTCACTGATGAAAGGAATTATAATTGTCATCCTGCATCATGTGCAAGTCTGCTTATTTGCACCTTAATTGTTGGCTGTTCTGTGTGTCCATTGCTCACTTTAATTTTTGCATTTGTTCCTGGGAGTTCAGAGCTTGCCAGATAAATGATTATACCCATGATCTGGCTTTGGGACGACTTTGTTCGAAGTATAACTGTTTTGGCTGACAATTCTATACTTGTAAAGGTACCAAGCCCTCTAGTGAAAGAAATCATTATTGTTAACCTGCATCATGTGCAATCCGTCTTTCTTGCACCAAGTCCACTTTAGTTTTGGGCTGTCATTGATGTGCATTGCTCATTTACTTATCAGTCACTCATTTCTGGAGCTCATGCCTTGCAACATGTTTTGGCTGTAAGGAGAACTTGCCTCAGGAATCAGGATGTCCCAAAGCACAACAGTTGTGGCTGGCGATGTGTATGTACATTTACCAAGTGTAATTTACTATTCATGGCATGATGAATTATCTATCAGACAGGGCAATCAAGCCCATCAATTGGGCAGAATGAGAGTTTAAATAAAAGGCAATTAATGAAACACCTAGGTGGATTAGCTGCTGGATTAATGAATCATGAGTTCGATTTCCCATCATCAAACCAAACCATGGTAGCAAAACAAGGATTGCACTTCCTATCTTGTGCTTCAGCGCACGTCTAATGCACAAGTTAGAAAGAGATTGCACTTCCTTGTCATCAGACCAAACCACGATACCAAAACAAAGGATCGATCCTCCCATTCTTGCCAAATTTAGTGTCACAGATTCAGTTGCCAGTCCACTCCCTCACAGACCACGACTATTCAAGTGTCATTCTTTCTCCACCTTTTTGGGCAAATCAGAAGAAGTGTTTAAAAAATTAAATCTATGTGTGCACGTCACAGCGAAGAAGCCGTTGTAGGAGGAATCATGCCCAGCGCCTTGAGGATGAATGCGTAGGTGAAGGCGTCTTCTGGCAACTTCTCAAACCTGCAAGTTAAAACAACAACAGTTAGGCCGAAAAGCACAATTTTATTTGTTCCTTTTTGGCACTAATAACAGCATGCCACGTCAAAAAAGAAGAAATCAAACGCAAAGGAGTAATGTCTCCTTTGCTTTTTATTTACCTCCCCGACTTGGAGAAGTGCCCGGCGCCGAGCTCGCACTTGAACAGCAGGAGGTTGTCGTCTGTCTTCAGCTCCCTCAGCTTCGCCACGAACTTAGCAGGCTCCGAGTACATCACGCGAGGATCTGTTTGTCACGGAGTAGTTAGCTGTGAGGATAATCTGATGTTAACAGCTAACAGTAGCCAACAGAAACTCAGAATCCAAGGGCCATACCATTTAAGCCAGCAGTGACAAGAATGTGGGGATAGTCTTGTGCTTTTACCTGCAGCAGATGGACAGGCATCTCAGGTAAATACATTTCTGCAGCCAGCCTCGATAGCATGCGGGGCAAGAAAACACTTATATCACAGAATAAATAAAGAGTACGGGCGTTCGTAACTACTCCCCCTTATCTTCTTTATTTCTCACTTTCTCAGTTTATTTTTGTTTGACACGAAAAAAATCTTAAAGGGCACTCCGTGAGAAGGGAAGAGGAGATGTTTGATTTCTCTCATGCGCCGGGGAAAAAGAAAAATGCTGGCGTGCCAGTGTACCGTAGTACACAAAGAAAAGTGATACCGAAAACAAGTATTTCATTTATCTCTTTGGATGAATAAAATTACAAGATCCCATAAAAAAATGGTTGTGCTCCGTGGCCTACTAGCGCGGCCTGCCTGACTATGGCGATGTGCGGTCTCCTGATTGCCGGGGCCTCGAAAAGCTCCCGGTTAATTACTCCCGCGGGTTGCTCCGCGAGATACCTTCGATTAAGCCGTGTGGTCGTCTTCGCTTCGCGTTCTCCATGCATGATGATGATGGTGTGAGTGTATGGTGTGGGCGGCGGCAAAGCCCGTGTCCTCGTCGGTACACATGTCGCTCAAAACATGGCTTTGTGTTGGCCACGTTCGCCCTCGCCGTCGCGCCTCGTCGGTCTTGACAGCGTTGATGTAGTCGGTGTTGAAGTTGCATGGGTCCTGCTCTGCTCGGACTTCTTGACGATGTAGCGGCTTCATTGGGTATGCAAGGGGTTGCCTCGTGGGAGTGTTCTTATGGAGACCGGCGTCGGTGTAAAATCAACGCTCGCTCATATCTGCAATGCCGGTGTGGTTGGCACCTCGTCTCGGTTGGACGCCGAGTTTACGGCGGTCCGCCAAGGAAAAGGATGCCACCTCACATGGCCATAGAAAGGGGACCTGTATACCGGCGACGCCATGGACATGTACGCCGGAAGCTGTTCACCAATGAACTGTGCTCCGTGATAGGTGTGTCTCACTTGATTGAATGCCAAGTCTATGGCAGTCCGTTTTGTCAAGGACGCCACCCTGCGAACTCGTGAAGAGATGTTGTAGAGGTTTCATTGCCTTGGGTGGGTGCTACACCGAAAGGGGACCCATACGCCGGGGGCGCCATGGACCTGTACATCGAGTTCTATACGTAGAGGAGCTGTCCGCCACTGTGGGTGCCTCGTCTCGGCTAAACGCCGTATTCGGTGATTTACTGAGACAAGTAGCACGCCGAGACCTGTACGCCAAGGACCTATTCGCGATAGTGGGTGCACTTTCATAGGTGGGACCGGTCTCGGGCTGCATCGTTGTGAGCACCGGTTCCGCCACATCGTCCCCTCCAAGAAGCAAGGCGCGAGACCTGTCCGGGGCGCCATGGACCTGTCCACCGTGATCGTAACGCCATGGATCTGTGCACCGGAGAGACTTGTTCGTCATGGACTTGTCTCGGGCTACGTCGTCGCGAGCTCCGGCTCCGCCATGTTGTCTCCTCTGGGAAGCAAGGCGCGAGACCTGTTCGGGGCACCATGGACCTGTGCACCAGTGACCTGTTCGCCGAGGACCGGTGCATCGGAGTCTGTACACCGTGATTGGAACATCATGGACCTGTTCATCGAGACCTGTTCGCCATGATCTGTGCATCGCGACATGTTCGTCGGGGCCGGATAGGCCGCCGTAGGAGCACCAGGGCTAGCGGTTGGGCTGCTTCGTTGGCGAGCTCCGGCTGCTCCTGGGTCATCTTCAACCAAGAACACGACGCTTGAAGACGAAGAGCTTGACATAGACAAAGTCTGACGGTGTCGGTGTAGACTCCTGGTCCGGTGAAATCGCCTCCGACGACGATGGAGGGATCGGGTACGTACTCTCCGTGTATAGTGCATGCATGCTGGATGTGAGGGAGAAACAGAAGAAAGAAAAATTAGACAATCATCTCACCATAGGGGAACGTGAGCTTCATGTTCATGTTGCTGCCGCCGGGGTTCCTTGCACTTGTACCAGCCGGCCTGATGGATGCGTGAGGTGATGTTGCGGCCGCGTGGGTTCATCCGTGTTTTCCTTCTCGCATGCTCCGCCTCCTTACAACCACCACTGGACAGAGCCAAGCAGCATGCTTGATGCCCGGTGAGCGCGCCACTGCCATGGGCGCGTCGTCTGTGATCGAAACGTTGTATGTGGGCGCATGGGTACATGGCGACCTCGACTTCAACCCAGCCGGTGCATGCTCTCTATCGCTGCTACCTCCTCGGGTTGAGATGTGTTTGTGGCTCCTGCATACAAAAAAGAGATATAGATGTACGTATCCAGCCTCCGCGGATCCTTCTTGGCGCATGCACTGCCGCCACCGGACAGCGCTAGACCGTGTGCATGTTGGACAACGAGCGTGCCGCCGCCATGGGCGCGGCTTTCCTGATGTTCTCGATGTTGCCGCCACGGCGCGTCTTCTGCCTCCTCCTGTGCCTCCTCCTTGTGTGCGTCTTGTCATCTCCACGGCATGCTCATCGCCGCAAGACAGGGCCTACGCGGCCATCGCAGGCGCGTCCTCCTTCGTGCTTGAGTTCCAATTTGGCGACGCCGCCACGCGCGTGTCTCCTCCTCCTCCTCCTCCATGGAACCCGGTAAGAAAAATACTGTACGTACCAAGAGGGTTGTTGCACGTGCATGCATCCGAGCTCACCTCCATGTCATAGTGCACCTGCTGTCAGCGGCGTCCTCTACGCATCCTCTAGCATGCCGTGGCCGGTGGCCTACCGGCCACCACGCCGCTGTGAGCACGTCCTCCTTTGCACTTGGGTTTGACGCCGCCAACAAGCACGTCCCTGCCCGGTGCGTGCGTGAGTTTCTGGCCAGGGACGTGTGTGTAGCTTTGCTGCTGCTTGATGGATGTGCGGCACCTGATAGATGAAATACACAATAAAAAATAAAGTTAGTCAATGGGGCTTGATCAGCTCCCGTTTCATCATCTCCTCGGGCGTCTGCATCCTTGCCGTGGGCAGGCCGCCGTTGTGGCTGGCGTTTCTGGGCTCATCACATCTGGTGCCTACGAACGTGTGGTCACGGCCGCGCCATCGTCTCCTCGGCTGCGTTTGTTGTTGCACCAGCTATGCTAGCTAGCTCCTCCTCGCTTCTGGTGTCTTGGTTGGCTAGCTTATATAGGCTGGTGTTGGACGGGTAGGGTTGGACCGTCCTAATATTTCCTTCTATTGTTTGTCTTGACGTCCAAGTCTGTACATATAAAAGGAAATGATCAACCCCATATATACCATGTTAGTTGGCGCGTACCTTTTTTTATGTGGTTCTGTGGTCGGTTGTATCCGTTTCCAATTTTTGATGGATTACCAAATATACGTACATAGGCTGCTCACGTGAGCCTATCATCTGATTCCAGTCACGTACATGTACCTGTCCAAATATCAAAAGAAGGAAACGAAGTACATGTATATCGGGTATTCGGAGAAGTATGCGTGCGTGCTCACCGGCCGTAGATACTCAAATACATACCTATATGATGTATGCATACAAACGGGTATTCGGATATGTAACGCGAGGTTGCCGGTATTCAAATACATAACTATTTATATGTGTCTAAGCTAAGCTACGTAGGACGTGTGTGTGCATGCACATGTAGTAGTTGCACCATGATTTCATGCATGTGCCTGTTTAAGTACGTGCGGGCATGTGCCATGCAATAGCATTTTGCCTTTGTATTATTAACCACTTACCTTTGCACAGATAACCTGCATTAAAACTCATTGAAAATAAAATTATTATTTTATGCAGCAATGCACAAAATACCGTCGAACAATTTTCAGCATTGTCCACTTAGAAACAACCTAAATTTTGTAGGCATATAAAGCCTTTGTCGAGCTTAGAAATCTTAAGGTGCGGGAGTACTTGCAACGAGTAAAGGCAAACGAGGATTATGTTAGAATAAATTTGAGGTGTTTCGTCGATCTACCATGGACCAAGCAATCACACGAGCGCAACACCGAGATTTGTTAACGAGATTCACCGATATGGCTACATCCCTGGGGCCTGACTTTGGGCGCTCCTCCCCGTGACACCGTCACAATACCGCACACCGACCACCCGGGCGACAGCACAAGCCGCCGGCTCCCCCCGCGTACTTGTGCTATTATGTTGGCATAGGTTACAAGTGTGTCTACCCCTACTATATATGAGAAGTCTAGGATACAGGTGTCCTATTAGGACACCACTTCTACGCTGTCAACACACAGTCCAAAATCAAGTCCAACTGTAACCTACTTTATACAATAATATTCGACACAATTCTAACAGATTACAACCGTCAGATGATGGCGGTTAGTTTTGCCCTCTTAGAACCAAGCTAAAATTTGCACTTTCATTTCTTCTGACCTTCTAGTTTGCTTGGTTAACTAATATTCAGGCTACTTTGGCGTCTTGGACTAACCTCACGGATCCACCACGAATGGGACCCGCACCACCACCTGCTGGAGAACCCCCACACGTGCCCACGTTCGATGAATGGGTGGCACTAGGCAGTCAAACTCCGGTTAGTACATTTGCCTAACTATTGACAAACTAGCTTTCGTTCATTCAACACTATCATATCATATTTACCCTTACAATCTCTTTTCAAACATGTAGGGGACCGGTGGCTCGACTCCTGCTTCAGAGAGCCCAGTCACTCCGATCTGGGGAAGTAGTGCTGGTCTTGGCGTTGCTCACGGTGATGGTCCTAGTCTTGACAGATGATGTGTGCCATGTCTTGAAATACTTTCCATGTTCCGTACTTCTTACCGTTCTTTAGATGACGATGATGATGTTCCATGTCTTGCAATACTTATATGTTGATTCTCTTTAGATGATGATGATGATGATCTTGAGTATCTTTAGATGATGATCTAGAGTATCTTTAGATGACGATCTGTCTTATTTCTATCTATATATGGTCTTTGTCATATTTTATGAATTTAAATGTTGTCAAATTGAATAAAAAAATGAGAAAACAGAGCAAATAAAAAAACAGAACAGATCTATGTTGATGGCGTGGCCGTCGGTATAGCCATGTCCACGAGAAACCAGGAAGCGACACGTGGCATGGGTATGCCGACGGCCTGGCCGTCGGCATACTCTACTGCCAGGAGCGCCCAGTGACTGCCACGTGGCACATATAAGTCGACGGCCTGACCGTCGGCTTATATGTGCCACGTGGCCGTCGCTGGTTGGTTAGTGGGGATGACGGCACCGTCTGTTGCCGTCTGGTGATTTTCTCTGCCGACGGTGTAACTATGCCGATGGCCGTACGAAAGCTGTCGGCATAGATGCCTATGCCGACGGCTTTTCTATGCCGACGGTCTGACAGGACGACGCTGACGATACCTACGCCGACGGGTGTATGCCGACGGTGACCGTCGGCATAGAGCTATACCGACAGCAAAGGGCCCTCGGCCATCGGCATAGAGGGTTAGTCCGGTAGTGAAACAAGATCTTATATAATGGCTTGACAGGTCTTTGTAACTGCGAGCTAGTATGTCTCGCATCCTCTGTGTATCCTTGTTTGATGGCCAACCCAATAGTATATATGACCATGCTTGTGTATTTAGATTCTTTGACAGATGACCACCCAATACTGCAAGTGCAAGAGGCAATCCATCACATTTCTTTGCAAGCTTTCTGCCAAGTTTTTCAAACTCATCCACATCATCTATAACAGACCTTTTATATGATGGTAGAGCTTTGCTACTAACAAGTTCCCAACTCCTCTCTTCATCTAACTTTTTCAAAGGATGGACATGGCTTGGCACCTGAACATGATTTGCAACATCTTCTTTCCGTGTAGTTAACAATACTCTACTATCGTTAGTTGCATCTAGAAAGGCATTAACTCTTGTGTTCAACTGCTCCCATGTGTCTGTTTCCCACACATCATCAAGAACTACTAGGTATCTTTTTTGCAGGAGAAAATCATCCATTTCATCAATTTATGTAGAACAATCTGTGCCCTCTATTATTTGTTTCATAATGTCCCTTAGTAAGTTAACGCCCTTGAACGTTTGAGATACGGTCACCCAAGCCACTATTGGGAATGTAGCATGCAATTTAAAAAAATCCTACAACCACGTAAGATCTATCTAGGAGATACATAGCAACGAGAGGCGGAGAGTGGGTCTACGTACCCTCGTAGACCGAAAGCGGAAGCGTTTGACAACGCGGTTGATGTAGTTGAACTTCTTCTCGTTCCGACCGATCAAGTACCGAACGTACATCACCTCCGAGTTCTGCACACGTTCAGCTCGATGACGTCCCTCGAACTCTTGATGCAGCAAAGTGTCGAGGAGGTAGATGAGTTCCGTTAGCACGACAGTGTGGTGACGGTGATGGTGCAGTGTTCCGCGTAGGGCTTCGCATAAGCACTACGAGAATATGAGCGGGGGTGTAAACTGTGGAGGGGGGCACCGCACACGTCTAGGAATCAATGTTGTGTGTTCTAGCGGTGCCCCTCCCACATATATATAGGTGGGAGAGGGAGGGGAGCAGCAAGGGGCGCCTCAAGTAGGAGGAATCCTACTTGGGCGCCTCCCCCAATTCGGCCTGCCCCCTTCCATAAGTACCGAAGGGGGAAGGAAGGAGGAGGGAGGAGGGAAGGAAGGGGGAGGTCGAATCCCTCCCCATCCTTCTCTCTTCCCCTCTTTCCTTTCCCTTAGGTGCAGCCCATATAGGGGGCACAACAGCCCCTGCTGGCTGCTGCATTTCCCCTCTTGGCCCATTAGGCCCATATCTTTGCCGCGGGTGCCCGGAACCACTTCCGATGACCCGATATGTATCCGATACCCCATAACACTTTCGGTGTCCGAATACTATCGTCCTATATATCAATCTTTACCTCTCGACCATTTCGAGACTCCTCATTATGTCTGTGATCTCATACGGGACTCCAAACAATATCTGATCACCAAATCACATAACTCCTATAACACAAAATCATCATTGAACATTAAGCATGCGGACCCTACGGATTCGAGAACTATGTAGACATGACCGAGACACTTCTCCGGTCAATAACCAATACCGGAACTTGGATGCTCATATTGGCTCCTACATATTCTACGAAGATCCTTATCGGTCGAACCGTTATGACAACATACGTTATCCCCTTTGTCATCAGTATGTTACTTGCCCGAGATTTGATCATCGATATCTTCATACCTAGTTCAATCTCGTTACCGGGAAGTCTCTTTATTCGTTACGTAATGCATCATCCCGCAACTAACTCATTAGTCACTTTGCTTGCAACGCTTCTTATGATATGCATTACCGAGAGGGCCCAGAGATACCTCTCCGATACTCGGAGTGACAAATCCTAATCTCGATCTATGCCAACCCAACAGACACCTTCGGAGATACCTGTAGAGCATCTTTATAATCACCCAGTTACGTTGTGACGTTTGATAGCACACAAGGCATTCCTCTGATATCCGGGAGTTACATAATCTCATGGTCGAAGGAATATGTAATTGACATAAAAAAACAATAACAATAGAACGAAACGATCAATATGCTAAGCTAACGGATGGGTCTTGCCCATCACATCATTCTTCTAATGATGTGATCCCGTTATCAAATGACAACTCATGTCCATGGCTAAGAAACCTTAACCATCTTTGATCAACGAGCTAGTCAAGTAGAGACTCACTAGGGACACAATGTTTGTCTATGTATTCACACATGTATTTAGATTTCTAGTTAATACAATTCTAGCATGAATAATAAAAATTTATCATGAATAAGAAAATATAAAATAACAACTTTATTATTGCCTCTAGGGCATATTTTCTTCAGCCACTATGTTGAAGTGCTCTTTGACTCTGGATGAAGTGTATACTTTTCTTGCAAGTGTTGTTTTCCCCGCTCCACCCATGGCAGCTATCGACACAGCAATAAGCATGCTCTCATTGTCAACTAATTTTCCGACTATTTCATTGTGCTCATCCTGAAAACCAACCATGAAAGTATCATATTCCGAGTTCTAGTGGATAACGCTGAAATCCCATGGAAGCTCATCCTCCACTACAATGGTCTCACCCAAATCAATTTTCAAATTCTCTGCACTTGCAAAAATCTCGGCGAGCTTTCTTCTGACACACTGAATTTCCACACCAATCTTACGAAGGGTGCCAAGTCACTTGGCAGGTGAGCATACCTTGAAATAGCACCCATGAATCCCTTCTTGAGTCTGTTTATTGTTAGAGATACCACAAGCAAATCAAGTCAACGAAGAACGAAGAACAAGCAGGGGACACGAGATTTTAACGTGGAAAACCCCTCCAACACGAAGGGGGAAAAACCACGGGCGCCAGCCAGCCAAACTTCACTATATCAGGGGAGGTTGGATTTACAACTGATTAACTTATCCCGTGCGGCGGCTTACGAGAGGTATATATAACACATGTGCCTAGATCAATACTGATCCGCTTCGGCCAAGCCTACCGGCGACAGGCCTCACTCCGCTCGCTCATCAGAAGTTAGCCTCCCTCTTTATACTTGAATTTGGACAATGTTTCAAATAGCGGCCTATGAAAAATAGCGGCGAGCCTCCAAATAAGCTATAGCGGAGTTATAGCGGGCTAAAGCGGGTTATAGCAGGCTATTTATGAAGACGATCATTTAGCGGCACCGTGCTGAAAAGGCTATAGCGGGTTATAGCAGAGCTATAGCCGACTATTTAAAACTATAATTTGAAGCATAACATAACATTTCTTTTCTCCATGTAGTCTGCAGCTTTGATGGCATTCTGAGCCTCACAGGCGGCATCTCTGATGGCTCACCAGGACGGCAACTCTTGCATTTCCTGACCGCCATTTTCTATCCACATCTTTGAAGTAGGCCTGCAACCTCATGAGCTCATCTTTCAACAACCCCACTTCAAGGATGAGTGCACACAGGAATGTGGTCTCCTGGACAAGGTTGCCTGCCCACGCTACCAAGCACGGTGCTAACAGCGGACACGGTCATTCTCTGCTAGCTCCTCCTCGCCTAACCTTCTTCACAGATGGAAAATATACTTGGTCAAAGATGACAAGAATTAACAAGAATGAATATTGCTTTATTTCTTTTATAGTGACGAGTAATCACTACACTTGAGCTTGCGACCTCGCTACCACTAGCTAGATAGCATGGCAGACATGCAAGAGGTGAGCATGCATGAGTTTGCGCTGAGGAATTGAGGAGCGGAAGGGAGAGAAATGGGGACTCACCAGCGGGCGGCAGGAGGGTCTTCTCCGATATGAAAAAACGCCTCCCGGGTCGCTCCTAGGGCGACTCTGGAGACCACCCCTGCCGCCTGCCCTAGGGTACCTTAAATCGCTGCCCTCCCCGCGCCGCCGCCGGAGGAGGCCGTCGGAGCTAATGGCGGCGGCGGGGCTCTTCCCGTCCAACTTTCTCCTTCCCTTCCCGGGGTTGGCTGGCCTCCTCCTGCCGTCAGAACGGGACATTTGCGCCTGGATCTCGTGCCCTGTGGGTGCTGCAGCGTCAAGGCATGACCATCCATGTGCGCCACCGGTCGTGTCCTCCGATGATCCGTACTGGTGGTGGTGTGGTGCGGCGCCTGGAACTGTATCGGCCAAGATCTGAAGGCGGGCGTCGCGGATGGGCTGGATCCGGCGGGATCTTTTTTTCGATAAAGGCCTTTTCATTGACTAGATATATTGAAGTAATACAATCGTATCGAAAGAAAACCCGGCCTCTGCATAGCTAGATGCACACAGCCAAAAAGTCCAGAACACCCTAAAAATAAAATAATTCGATACAATGCCAAGCAATAAATCGTGTCCAGCCTAAGGAGCGGTAGATCCTATCCGTAAATCATACCGCTATCCATGGGGGTAGAAAACCTCCTTGGTTGTACACTCCAGCCGTGTAGACGCCATCATAAAAAGGTCCCTGCCTCCGGTTTCTGCAGGATAGACTAAGTACGGAGCCATCGTGTACAAATATGAATAACCTGCATAAGAGATGAGACACATTTATTGTTAAAAATCACATCATTCCTGGTAAGCCACATTGCCCAGCATAAGGCCGCCGCTCCCACAAAAATATGTGCAGAAAATTGTTTATCAATACCCCGCAACCAGTTGCCGAACATATTCCGTGCACTACGTGGTGGGTATAAATTCGAAGCTACTTGGACCATAGCCCAAACTGCCCGAGCGAACTTGCACTCAAAAAATAAGTGTTTGATAGACTCGTCATGTTGGCAAAAGACACATGTCTTGGAACCATGCCAGTTTTGTCGTGCCAGATTATCTTTAGTTAGGATGACTCCTTTGTTAAGAAACCAGAGGAAAATCTTCACTCTTAGGGGAATTTTTAGCTTCCACAATTTCCTGTTATCTACTGGAATATCACAATGAACCATTGCATCATACATGGATTTGACTGAAAATTTACCATTCTGATGCAAGTTCCATCGAAAAGTGTCCGGCTCATCTGACAGTTGAATGTCCTTCAGGCGAGTGAGTAATTCATTCCATGCTGCCAGACGAGTGCCCAAAAGATCCCTACGGAAAGAAATATCAGGGTTTTCCTGTCCTAAGACTTGTTTGATCGTGACAAATTTATGTCTGACGATCCGGTACAAACTCGGGTATTGCACCATTAGTGTAGTGTTCCCTAGCCAAGCATCTTCCCAGAAACGAACCTGAGCACCGTCCCTAACCAAGAAGGTCCCAAATTGGAAGAAGAATTCCTTGGCCTTCATGACACCACTCAAAAAATGTGAATCCCCAGGTTTCCAATGAATTTGAGAAATGACATTGGATCCCACATACTTGTTGCGAATGATTTCCTGCTATACTCCATTCTCAGTGAGTAGTTTATAAACCCACTTGCTGAGAAGAGCGATGTTTTTAATCTCAAGGTCTTGGATTCCTAGGCCCCCTTGACTTTTAGGTCTGCATAATACGCTCCACCTAGCCAGTCTATATTTCTTGGTTTCGTTATCACACCGACAAAAAAATCTGGATCTTAAGTAGTCTAGACGCTGTACAACCCCTTTCAGCAGGTGGAAGAATGACAAGATATATAAAACCATGTTGCTTAGGACATAATTGATCAAGATCAATAGCCCCCCATAAGACAAGAGTTTGGCCTTCCAACTGGCTAATCGTTTCTCAAGTCTCTCTTCCACATGCTTCCACTCAGCGGTAGTTAAACGCGATAGTGTATCGGGATACCCAGATACCTAATCGGAAGCTGCCCGAGCTGGCATCCAAAAATGTCGGCATACTCGGGTGCTGATTCTGCAGCATCTCCAAAGCAAAAAAGTTCACTCTTATGAAAATTAATTTTGAGACCAGAAAGTTCCTCAAAGGCACATAAGAGCAGCTTGAGATTTATTGCCTTATCTAGATCATGATCCATAAATAGAATTGTGTCATCCGCATATTGTAGAATGGATAGACCATCTTCTACCAAGTGTGGAATGACCCCACTAATTTGACCATCCAGCTTAGCCCGCTCTGCGCTCCACAAGGGTAGCTAGCATGTCGGCCACAATATTAAAGAGAATAGGAGATGCGGGGCCGCCTTGACGAAGCCCCTTCCTTGTCTGAAAATAGTTGCCAACGTCATCATTAACTTTTATGGCCACACTACCACCAGAGACAAAGCTCTCTACCCAGCGGGATCTAGCCTCTCCGAAGGTGCTTGAGGCGGCGGATGGCTGAAACTCAATTTTGCTTCACCATGCGGCTTTCGGGAGATGTGCCACCTTTGTGGGCGTTTGGACAGGGATTCGCGCCGTGTCTTGGTTGGGTGTTGATCAAGCGGATATCGGCTGGCTTGATCCGGTGATGGTTGGCTCTCTCGTGGCGTCCCTGTCTGGCTGACGTGACCGAGGCCTCTTTCTGGTGGTCATTCGTCGGCTTGGTATATGCGGTGGTGCATCCATTGGAGCAGGAAGTGGTGGATGCTTGGTGGTCGTGCGCGTCACTTGGCCATTGGGCTTCACGTGCCAGGCTACCCAGTGCCTCCCATCCTCATGACGGACAACTAAGATATTCATCATTCTCCGGTGATGGTTGGGGTGTGCCCTCACAACGGCATGGTGCTAGCACAGTCGTTGTTGTTTGTGTTGTCAGATCTGTCATCTCAGTAAATGCCCGATGTGTGATGTTCACTTTGATCCGAAATTTCAGTGCTCATCGGGTCACTGCATCAGGAATTCTTCTATGGCAAGTTGGTGGTGACAACATAGGGACTTCGTCTATGGTGGTGCTCTTTGAATACCAGGTCCTACGTTCCAGGGTGAAAACCCTAGGTCCAGCCTTCACTGGTTGTACCTGGCAGTGGCGATTCCATTCCCTTGTTGAAGGCACTGTTTGGAGCTTAGCTGGTCCTTCTCTTCTGGGTGAAAACTCACGATCTAGCCTATGTGGTTTGATCCAGTGATGATGGTGTTCATGCACCATTTCCTTGTTGAAGGCGTTGCTGTTAGGACAACCTTCTCGTCGTCCGGGTGTTGCCAATGACAGTGGTAGTAGTTGATGTTTTGTTGCAGTGTGTCGTTTGCCTCGCCCATTGACCCTTTGGGTCTTTTTTTCTTCTTTTTGGCTGTGTGCATCTTAGTTATGCAGAGACCGAATATGTACTCGTTATGTTTTGCATCCGCATGATGCGACATTACGAGTCAATAAAGAATGCCCTTTATCGAAAAAAAGGAGGGTCTTCTCCTTGAGCTCGATCCACGCCGCTCAGATCTCCTTCGGCAGAAGACTTTTTTTTGAAAGATCCAGCATCACTGGCATTCATTGATAATAGCAAGAAGCAACGGAAAACAACAAGATGGTGAAGGTCCTAGGACCAGAGGATCCGAAGATCAAAAGTAAAAAGAAAAAACAACAGCCTAAAAGCTGCAGCACAACACTCCATACAACCAATACTAGACATCTCAGCTCCGACTCCGACAATGAACCACTAAGAAAAACTAGGCACGGGTGGCGGCAGAAGACTTTTTTTATTCTATAGTTCGACTCAAATGAAGCTCCCTTCAGTGTAATGATAGTATCATCCAAGAACATGAGCTGGCAGTTAACTTCAGCACCACTAGCTAGAAATGCATGGATCTGAGGGGAGAGGGGGCAAGAAGTGATGAGCATTTGAGCAGGGGAGATGAGCAAGAAGGGATAGAGTTACTAACCGTCACCAGCCGGAGCAGTGGCGGAGGATGAATTTTTTCTAAGGTGGGGTGAACTCTAAAGCACAAAAGAAATTTCAAAAGACAATAGTAGTGCACACAAATACTTTTAGTTGAAAATGCCACTAAAATTCAAAAAATTACACGCCTCCCCTTTGCCTTTGCTAGCCCTTCCCCTTCATATCCATGTTTTCCCTTCGCCAACAAAGTTGGCAACGCCACTGCGCCACCCACACACACTCACTGTTTTTAATCAGCAATTGTCAATTTGTCATCAATATTCAGACAAATTTCTATCACAAAGCATAGCACATACAAAAATGACTGTAAAGCACTGAGTAATTACCATCACATATCACACATTCTCACTGTTTTTAATTAGAAAATTTCGTCAATCTGTTATGAATCTCCAGCCACTAGTGTACACACGACTACAAAAAGAGAAAACAGAACATGGATGGAAAAAAAGAACACGGAGTCGATGAGGGGGCTGCAGGCCGGGTGTAGACGCTGACCGCCGCCCTCGCCGCTCCAGCCGGCCGCCAGCCTCGCTGCATTGGACGGCTGGAACCTTGGAGGACAGAATCGCTGCTCACTGACTCACGACCCAACAAGACAACGATTTTTTCAGGAACTATCGATGAATCAGAGCGAGTACACAACTACACATACGTATACCTATACGTAATTTTCTTCCCCGGCAAATCAAGGTAGGGCGGGCGCCCGTCCTCGCCCTACCGAGAGCTCCGCCTGTGGGCCGGAGGGTTTTCGACCTGGTTAAGCTCGATCAAGGCCGCTCAGATCATCGTCGAGCGGTGGCCGGAGCATGCAGAGTAGCTAGCTAGCTGGGTGGGCGAGTGTGTCTGCTGGTGTGAAGACTTGAGTCAAAGCTATGTTCAGATCGAGGAGCTTGGCGCGCCTCTACCTGCTGCGGCTGCTGCTGCGTGCCTTCTGCACATGTTTCTATTGTATTCTGCAGCATCCACACGACATGCATCGAGTAGTCATTGATTCCCTCTTGCCTGTTTCTAGCGTAAAATATTATATACTATCTTGGTACCAGCGGTCCAGCGATCATAAGACCTCTTCCAATACAAAGGTGCTTAGATGAGGTGCTAAGTATATTAAATGCCTTAGCAAATCAAGATCCCAATGCAAAGGTGTTAAGCTTTTGAACGCTAAACTTCATGCATTTAATTAATTGTAGACAGAGGATTGTGCTTCCACTAAGATACACGTACTTAGCATTGTTTTTTCGGGTCACCATACTACTCTCTCTCCTCTTAACTAGCATGCCATATTATTTTTTTGCTTAGTTGGCAACCTTAGCACCCGTACAAGATGAAACATTAGAAAGGGCCTAACGTATGTCTTGAAGAATACTATGATGCTCAATTCTCAAGATTTACAAGTGGATGTTTTTGTAAGTGCAAATGGGGTTGTATCTTTCTATGAGCCGACAATGGGTCGCCCACGTGAGCTCAACAACCTCGTTGGACTCCTTAATCTTGCATTGCGTTTCCGGACCAAGGGTGTGGAACTGTGGATCGAGAAGATCGACGTCAACTAGTAACGGCCTTGTCGCGGGAAGGGTGCTATGCTTCAGTTGATCAACTTGCAAGCATACATACAATTAAACAACACTATTGAATCTGGATAATAAATAAATACAAAGGTGATCATGACATAGTACGTTTAAATGTACAAGGCATTTTTACTATCGATAGTTCGATATTACATTCAGTCTTGGAATTAGCATCCGAGAATATATATCTGATAGTATGTATGTCGCTAGAGTCGACGGATTGACCCATCCGAGAAAGATTCTTCTTCCGATAATCTTGTGTCGTATGTATACCGTGGGTGAATAACATCTGAGAATTACCATGGGAACTGGGAAACATGTCCGCCCTCCTCCGTTATTAACGAGTAAATTGCACAAAATCATCACTTTAAGGACTAGGTTTGCAGAAAACACTACGTTATATTTTTTTTTTGCAAAAAACACCATATCTATCGTAAACATTTTGCAAATAACACTGATCGGCGGATTTAACTCGGTTGAGCACGTTTATGACAATTGGGGCCCATTTTTGCCTGCGTGGCATAACATTTCGTGTGAGATAAATTTTAATCCAAATTTACAAATTAGTCCTTAGATTTTTCATCTGCACCCCTGGATCAAAAAGTAAAAAAGCAATGTGCATCCCATGCTGCTGGTTGGTGCAGTCAACGCTGGCGGCGCTTGCCTTCTCCTTCGCGCAGGAGGCCACACCCGAGCGGCGGCTCGTCAGGAAGCTCGGGTTCCCTCGTTGCGACCCCTACCTGCCTATCGTCGATCGCGCCTGACGGCCATGAGCTCATCAAGGAGGCCACCAGATGGAGGGTCGTCGGATCTGCATTGCGCGAGGGCCGCTGCGACCAAGGGCTGTCGGATCTGCACTGCGCGACGCTGGCTGGGGCGGTCAACGTTGGCAGCGCTAGGCATCTCCTTGGCGTAGGATGCCAAACCGGTGCGGGGGCGTGGTATCCCTTGCCGGATCCGGATGAGGTGGTGGTGCTCTGGTCGGATCCGGGTGCGTGGGGTGCTTGGAGCTCATTGGCCAGAAGTTGAGGAGGTCAAGCGGTGCCGGTCTTCAACCATGGCGGCGGCGGCGCGACAAACGAGGTCCATGGATTGGAGGTCCGGTTAACTTGGGCGGCTGCGGGCGCGTGGCTGACCAGTGGCTGGATAAAGTCCAAGGACACGGGGGCCTGGGCGGCACGTTGAAGAATGTTGGGGTGTTTTTGCTTTTTGACCCATCTAGCACTGTCTTTAGCAAAACGTTATGCCACGTTAGTGAAAAGAGGGACCCAACTGTCATAAACGTGTTTAATTGAGCCAAATTCGTCGATCAGTGTCTTTTGCAAAATATTTACGGTAGACATGGTGTTTTTTTGCAAAAAAAGTAATCTAGTGTTTTCTGCAAACCTAGCCCTCAAAGTGATGGTTTTGTGTAATTTACTCGTTATTAACAGAGACACTCATGGACCTGCACAAAATGACACATGTACAACATAAAATAACTTAACAAAGTGAGCTGACCCTGAAACTAACTAGCATTAACTGATTGCTTCCAAACAATAATATTTCCTTAAGCTATGTACTGGGTGTACCTCTCATCCTTTCCAGGACAACTCCTTCCACGTGTCGTCATTTTGTGAAATCTTTGACATATAAATCAGTCTTAAACCGATGGGGTGTGGAATATGCAACAAACCCTCAGGGAGTCTGCTGATTCTTGTGCACCCAGCAAGTCCCCAGGGTTGAGAGCTTTGGCAGTGTCCCCTCTTCCATCATGTAGTCAAGGGAAACACACTTGAGAAGTTCTAAATCTTGTAGCGAAGGAAATCCTTAATCTTGTAGCGATATCTCCAGTCAAGGGAAAAATAGTACCCATGAAGCCCGTCTTGAGCCGGTTTCTCTTATCCATGTGATCCGCGGTTTCGATGACATTCTCCGCCTCATATGATGCTGCCTTAATCTGGCTGACCAGGATATCAACTCTATCATTTCCCAGCCTTTGTTTCTTGTTAGCATCTCTAAGGTAGCCCTGTAGCCGCATGTGATCATCTTTTAAGAGCCCTACTTCAGGGGAGATTCCATACAAGAATTTGGCCTCCTGAACTGCAAGACTGGTCACATTCCCAAGAACAGTGCTAAAAGCGGATGCAGCCATTAAAAATTACGACGCGTTTGGTTCGTGACATTTTCGATGTCTCGCGAAAGCACTGGTTAGCGATTACATTACCTGCATTTGTTTCGGCCGCGTCGGTTTCAGGTCCCATGTAATCGCAAACCATCCTTTCACTAGTAGAAAATAGGGCTTTCGTTCGGGCCAGATAAGCCCATTAGTCCCAATTCAGTCACGAACCGGGACTAATGTGAGCATTGGTCCCGGTTCATGCGGCTAAAGGCATTAGTCCCGGTTCAAATGAGCCCTTTAGTCCCGGTTTGAGACACGAACTGCCACTAAAGGGTGCGATGCCCTTTAGTCCCGGTTCGTATCTTAAACCGGGACTAAATATTAGACTTTTAGTCCCGGTTTGAGACACGAACCGCCCTTTAGTTCCGGATTTTCAAATTGTAACCCCCCTCCCGTGGATTGCCTTTTCAGTTTTGTAAAAAGCAAAAGAAAATGATGCCTACGGCCTGTTTGTAAATTTTTAGAATCCTCAAATTCTAAAAAGAAAAAAAGTTATGCTCAAATTTTAGTTTTTCTATTTGAATTTTGGTTAAATCAGGTCAAACTACTTATTCAAGAAGTATTAGTGTTACTAAATAATTATTCAAGAATATTAGTGTTACTAAATAATTATTACAGTTTTTTGAATTTTGGTCAAATCTGATCAAACTGTGGTCAAACTACTTATTCAAGAAATATTAATGTTACTACATAATTATTCAAGAATATTAGTGTTACTAAATAATTATTTCAATTTTTTGAATTTTGATCAAATCTGGTCAAACTACTTATTTAAGAAATATTACTATAATAATTTTGGTCAAATAATTATTTTTTTTTAGAATAATAGTTTCAAACTCAAACAGTGAATCATGTGACTTCATGCTCAAGCTAAACTCCTGAGGATTAATAGGATTGACATCTTATTATCACTACTAGGAAAAGCCTATACACAGAATCTTACCAGCAGCGCGCTTTAAAATCAGGCGCTGCTGCTAAGTAGCAGTAGCGCGGGCCATGGAAACTCGCTGCTGAAACAAGTTTATCAGTAGCGCATGCACTCCAAGAAGCGCTACTGCTAAAATTCACACGCCGCCGCCGCAAGGCCAGTTATAGCAGCAGCGCGTTAAAATAAACAGCGCTACTGCTACGTAATGTAGCAGCAGCGCATTTAGGCAATAATCGCTACTGCTAAATTAACTACAAAAATCAATGAGCATTCAGCGCATTCAGCGTAACGTAGCAGCAGCGTATTTTTTATGTCTATGTCTATTTTTACATACTGACACATAGCAGTAGCGTGTTCAGGCCGAAAGGCATTACTGATAGGTAGTTTAGCAGTAGCGCGTTTACCTATAGCGCGCTACTGCTATTCCATTCCATCTCCCCCCACTCACTAGCCTCATCCACAGATCACACTCACACACACTCACGGTCTCCTCCTCGCCTCCCGCGCCGCCGGTCCTCCCCTGTCGCCCCTCCCCCGATCTGCGCCGCTGTCGCCTCATCCTCCTCGCTGGACTCGGTACCGGCCTCCTCCTCCGTCCTCCCTCCACTCGCCGCTGGCGCCCCCCTCCTCGCTCCGCCTTCCTCCTCGATCTGTCCTCCCTCCACTCGCCGCCGGTCGGCCCCTCCTCGCTCTGCCTTCCTCCTCCGTCCTTACTATCTTCTCTCTCGAGTCGCCCTCCTTGTCCTCCTCCTGAATACATTTTTGATTTAGTAGGCTTTCATATGTAACATTTTGATTTAGTTGATATGATTCAGTTGATTAGTAGGCTAGTTGATTTAGTTGATTTAAACATTTGATTTAGTATTTAGTAGGCTAGTTGATTAGTTGATTTAGTAGGCTAGTTGATTTTAGAAATTTTGATTTTAGTTGATTTAGTATGCTAGTGGATATTAGTATGCTAGTGGATTTAGTATGCTAGTTATTAGTGATTTAGTGGTGCCAATTTAGTTAAATTTGTCACTTGTTTCCTGTGAAGTGAATCGTTAATCCTTTGCTCATATTGCTTTAGGAAAATGGCGCCACCACCAGCACCATTATGTCGACTGTGCAAGTCAAGGTGCGTCAGCAGCCTTGCAACTGGCAAGCTGTTCGGCATCTACTTCCATCCGAGTTTTCGTCATGCGGCGGTAAGAAATTAGATGAAATGTAACAACTATTTTATTTTTAGTGTTGGCATTACTGCATTGTGTCATTTTGCTTTTCTTACACAGATCGTCCCATGCAATGTGAGGTTGAAATTCAACAAGCTGACAGGAGACACTGTGACATTTGAGGCTCCTAGGGGGCCGTACACTATGGAGGTCGAGAAAGGACGCAATATGTCGCAGATTGGAGGAGATGGATGGGCCCGTTTCCTCGCTCGCATGCGTCTTACTGGTGGTGAGTTGATTAGATTCTCCTTCAGAGCAGAAAGACCCAAGCTGGTTGTCATTTATATCAACCTGGTGGAAGATGATGAAGATGACGAAGATGATGAAGATAATGAGGACCCACTCAATGAAGATGATGAGAACCCACTTCATGAAGCCATCATAGCTCAAAGAATTAGGCTGAGCGAGGAGGAGGTGTGCAACCTATGGGACATAATTCCGCCACGTGATGACTTTGTCGGGGTGCCATTCGTGACCCGCCTGACAAGTACCATGGTCGATCGGCATGAAATGGTATGTTATACGTGCTGCATGTAGTAATTTGATGATATATATATGCTTTATTGTTATACTTACAAATGCAAATTATCTGATTATATGCTTAGTGAATCCAATGATATGCTTTGTGGAATCTAGTCGATGATATACTTTAGTGTAGAGTCTGATCACATGCTTATTAGTGTAGAATCCAAGGAACTATTAATAGTGTAGATAATCCATATATATACTTATTAGTAGAATTCATGATTAATTAGTACAAATGCGTAGTACTGTGTCTTTTGATAGTGTAGAAATCTAGACTTAATAGAAATATATTTGCAAGAGTATGTGTGAGGCTATTTATTAATTGATATGTTTTTCTTATTCAGAGATTGCCAAAGAACCTATCTGTGAGTTGTGGTATCGAGCCTGATGAAGAAGGCTCAGTTGGACTACGCCTTACCGCAAGGGGCTCCGTCACCACATGTACTTACCGCATGGACACACATGGTCGCACACACTTGAACTCGGTTGGGTGGAAGAGATTCCTCGTTGGCAAGAATCTTCGTGCTGGACAGGCCATCCTAATTACTATCAGGAACACCCACCGCCCAGGCTTGAGGATGATGATCGTCGTCGATATCATCTAGAACTACATATGTGTGTGTGGCTATATCATCTAGAACTACATATGATGATCGTCGTCGATATCATGTAGAACTACATATGATGATCGTCGTCGATATCATCTAGAACTAAATATGATGATTGTCGTCGATGTCACCTTGTACTGCTTGAGGATGCATGTTGAGTATATATGAAATTGTTATCTAGTACTCCCTCGGTTCCAAATTACTCGTCGTGGTTTGAGTTCAAATTTGAACTGAAACCACGACGAGTAATTTCGAACCGAGGGAGTACTACCTAGTACCTATAATGCTTTATGAAATTGATATCTAGTAGTACCTAGTATCTGGAAATTGCAGTTTATCGAAGCTGGAATGGGGAAATGGTGAAAGATATAACAGTAGCGCTGGACTGGGAAATCGCTACAGCTAAGTAATAGCAGCGCGTTACTGAAAAGCGCTGCTGTTATAGTCAATAGTGGTAGCGCGGATACAGGCAGCGCTACTACTAAGAGTTAGCTGTAGCGCCTTATTGGTAGCGCGGGCACCCGCGCTGCTGATAGGCCTAAAACCCGCGCTGCTGCTAGCCTTTTTTCCCTAATAGTGTATTGTCAGGAAAACAACAAGTGCAGACTTGGAAACAAGGGGGGAATAGAACCCAAAAGTTAAGCGTGTTCGGGCTGGAGTAGTGAGAGGATGGGTGACCGGTCGGGAAGTTAGATGATTTGAAATGATAATGGGTGATTAGAGATTAGAGGTTAAATAGAGCAGTGATAAGGGGTGATTAGAGATTAAATTGAAAATTAATTTAAAAATTTGAAAATCCATTTTAAAAAAAAAATTCAAAATTTTCTTTCGTAAAAATACCTTTAGTACCGGTTGGTGTTACCAACTGGGACTAAAAGTGAAGCTCCAGACAGCGGCCACCTGGACGGCCTTTAGTCCCGGTACTAAAGGTCCTCTAGAACCGAAACAAATGGTTCTTTTTCTACTAGTGTTCACATAATCGAAAACACCCGATAAAGCCTGGTATCGAATAACACTGCTTGTGCTGATCGTTTTCTTCGCCACGAGGGCCAAGCAGCGACTGTTTCTCCACCTCGAGGGCCGCTGATCTCTCTTCACCGCCGCCGCCACTGCCGCCGTGGGTAGCGCCATCGATCTCTCTTACCGCTGCCGCCACCACGGCCGCCGTGGGCAGTGCCGCCGATCTTGCTTCGCCGCCATGAACAGTAGCGTTGTTGTGAATGGCTGGTGATCTCATTTTCCGTCATGAGCCATCTGTCCTCCAGACCTCCGGCTTCTTCTACAAGGCCAGTGACTGTACTCCACGGCTTCCTATTCCCTTGCATGAACCAAACACATCATGTATTCACTTACCCCTAATTTAATACAGTGTATTCTCATTACAACAGGAGTAGTTTTAACATGTTCCCTCTTACCTTTTCTTTTCACATGAGAGATAAGAGCATATAATTGATCTGAGCTGTCGAACTGTGGGGGTTGCAGATACTGGACGAACCATTTGAATCATGTTGTATGAGAAATACAAGCTCCATGGCATTTGCTTCTGCAGACCAACAGAACATATCAACTGCAGAGTACTCCGTATCCTGAATCATGGTTAACTATTTATCGACGTTTACGCTTGTTTGAGCCTGACCAGGGTACCCTGAATATAGTCAGGGATTAAATAAATTAGAGTAGCAAAGGGTCCTTCGTGAGGTGATGCTAAGACCCCATCTCAAGCAAGGCATACCGTGTGTACAGGGGAGCCTTCTTTGCTTTAACTTGCATCCTAATCATTCGTGCCGTGATGGTGGAGTAAAGGAAGATTCTATTCTAAAAACCAATCTATCAATTGGTTAACCCTCCTCGGAACAACAAGGCATTCTTGTCGTGCTCCTTTCTCAGATTCATTGTTCTATCACGTACACATATACCATCATCAAGATGGAGACCAGAAGCAATACAAAGCCAAACACCATGCCTTCCTAAAGCACACATGCATTATTCTTCCATCCACTCATCTTTGATATACCAACTTAGCATTCCATTTGCGACACCGAGCAAATACCCGGAGACAAGGAGAAGTAATGGCCGAGTCGGCCGTCGGCGCCGTGCTCGGCAATGTCAGCACCCTTGCGGTTCAGGAGACCACGCTCCTATGTGGAGTTAGCCTAGAAGTGGAGTTCCTCAAGGATGAGCTCAAGCGGCTGCAAGGCTTCCTCCGAGACGCCAACAACAAACGGAGGCGGGGAGATGAAAGTATTGTTGTCTTGGTCAGCCAGATCAGAGATGTGGCGTATGAGGCCGACAATGCCATTGAAGCCGCTGAGAACATGCAGAAGAGAAACAGATTGAAGAAGGGATTCATGGGTGCCATTGCAAGGTATGCTCGCCTACCAAGTGATTTGACTACCCTTCACGAAATTGGTGTCGAAATCCAACGGATCAAAAGGAAGATTTCTGATATATTTGAAAGTGCAAACCGTCTGAAAATAGTTGATTTGGGGAATACTTCAATAGAAAATGTTCATCTTGATGATGAGTTCCAACTAGATTATGGCCCTATGCATCAAAACATTGAAGAAATTGTAGTTGTTGGCTTTGAGGGTGAGTACAAAGAAATAGCGGGGAAGTTAGTGGAGGCAGAGAAGAGCCTTAGTGCTATCTCCATCGTTGCTATGGGTGGGGCAGGAAAAACAACACTTGCTAGAAAAGTCTACACTTCAGATAGAGTCAAACTACACTTTGATACAATTGCTTGGGTTACTGTATCTCAAAAGTACAAGGTCATTGATTTACTAAAGGATATTCTAAAACAAATAATGGAGAGGAGAGATGAGTCAATTGATAAAATGGATGAGTACGAGGTGGGAAAGAAGATCCATAATCTTTTGTTCAAAAAAAGATACTTAGTAGTTCTTGACGATGTGTGGGAAACAGATACATGGGAGCAATTAAACAGAACCATTACTGCCTTTCCAGATGCAACTAATGGTAGTAGGATACTATTAACCACACGGAAAGAAGATGTTGCACGTCATGTTCAGATGCCAACCTATGTTCATTCTTTGAAGAAGTTAGATGAAGAGAGGAGTTGGGAACTCTTTAGTAGAAAAGCTTTACCATTGTATAAAAGGTCTGCTATAGCTCATGTGGATGAGTTTGAAAAACTTGGAAGAAAGCTTGCAAAGAAATGTGACGGATTGCCACTTGCACTTGCAATTTTGGGGGGTTATCTATATAAAAACCTAAATAAACAAGCATGGACTGATATACTGTTGGATTGGCCTGCAACAAAAAATGGAGAGATGATGCAAAACATACTAGCTCGTAGTTACAAGGACCTGCCAAATCATTATTTACGATCCTGTTTTCTCTATATTGCTGCTTTTCCTGAGGATTACGAAATTTATGTGTCGGATCTTATGGAATTATGGATAGCAGAAGGCTTCATTCCACACACACGAAATCATAAACTAGAAGAAACAGCACGCAAGTATGTAGCCGAGTTGGCCCAGAGAAGCCTTGTGCAGGTTACTGGTAGAAGTGAGGCACATGGATGGATTGAGAAAATAAGGGTTCATGATATTTTACGTGATTGGTGCATAGAAGAGGCAAGAAAAGATAGTTTTCTTGTTGTCATCGACAAAACTTCAGGTCATGTTGCCCTTCATCTCTTTTCATATAGTTTTATTTTGTATTTAATAGTACTAAAACTCCTACATGTCACTCCTAAATAGCCTAATTTCATTTATGCCACTAGTAAAATCAAAGCTTATTCCTTACCTATCACTGCATAAAGTCTTTTAATTTTCTCTATTCATTTTTTTTACTTTCAGTTAGAGGAGCTCCATTATCTCACATATGAGTTGTTAGTTTTTGTTGTTGTTGTTGTAGAAAACCACTTAAATCATCCTTGCAGAGAAATCTTGCCTAGAAGACAAATGCTTGCAAAGATTTTGTCAAAATTTACACACTAGAAGCCAATGTTTTACCGTCCTTAAACTTTATTTACTTTACATCTCTCTCTCTCTCTCTGTGTGTGTGTGCGCGCGCGCGTGTGTGTGTGTCTCAAATCAAAGAAACCGTACTACCTAAAGATGCATTTTTATATGCAGCAGTCTAGTGGTATAAAGAGAACATTTTTTTTGCCTTTGGGACCAAAATGGTATTTTTACACATTTTATGGTGCCGAGGGAGAAATAAGTAAGTAACCAGTGGTATGGGGGAATTGGCTCCTTAGAATTGGCATGTGGATGAATCTCTCTTTGATACAGCGCAATCATGTGGCCTCTTGCTGACAAATGGCATACAAAATTTTGCAGGCCAAGTTGGTGCAATATCAACTGATATCACGATATCATATCGTTACTGTTATCAGCACTTCAATGGTCAGAATTTGCAGGCATCACGTAATCTCCGAGCTCTAATTGGGTTTCATCTTCGATCAATATCCCTTCCTAAACTCAGATTTCTTCGTGTTCTTCACATTGAAGACTCAAGCCTAAGGGATTCCTCTAGGGCAATAGGTGGGTGCATTCATCTAAGATGCCTCAAGTTGATAAGATGTAGACGTGTGACCCTCCCTTCATCAATTGGACAACTCCTTTACTTGCGAACTATTGATATGAGGAACACACATGCACTGGTACCAAAATCTATGTGGAATATCCCTTCTCTAAGGCATGTTTACCTCTCTGATGAATTTTTTCCACCAAGGGGTGTGCATCAAAATGAGCTCAAGACCTTCCGGTTAAAGCTTACAGTTGAAAATGCTACTTTTGCCACTATGGGGAAAGTCTTCAATCTTGATATGATGATGTTTTTGGGCCAAATGACTCAACTAACAGACTTGTCATTGAGATGCGAGCCTAAGGTGTGGGTCACAAGGTCACGCATGCCTTCGGAAATGGTGAATATATTAGCAAACATGCCTCACCTAGTTGATGTTGAGCTCCATAGATTCGATGTGCTTGATAAGTTTCCTGAGAGCCATCACTTCCCACAAAGCCTACGAAGATTCTCTCTAGAAGCTGATTCCATTCAACAAGACCCGATGCCGGTGTTGGAGAAGCTCCCATGTCTTGTGGTGCTGAGGTTGAGTGGGTACACTGGCCAAACCATATCATGCTCTGACGGGGGTTTTCCTCGTCTCCAGAACTTATGGCTTACTAGCTTTCATAACACTAAGGAATGGAAGATCGAGGCTGGGTCCATGCCAAAGCTCTCCCACATGATACTCGATGAGTTCAGTAAGATGAGAAAGGCCCCCGAGGCGTTGCTGCACCTTCCGTCACTCAATCTGCTGGAACTAAATGGTATGCCCTTGATTTCTGTTGGAGAAGACAGCACGCATCGAAGGAGCTGAAGCAGAAAGGATGCAAGGTAACCATATATTCCCTCAGTCCCTCCCCTACCCTCCTGTTCTCGTTAATTTTATTTTATTTGATTTTACTTCTGCTATCCGTGTTTCATTTCATACAAGGAGGGACCGAGATGCTCGTAATTAATTACGTGTTGTTTTGTTTAACTTGTTCGTGGGTTGTGCTCTATCTTTCACAACTGCCTTGTTTGTCTGGAATGATATTCTCTTAGGTGCTCTTGCAGGTGACTGGAGGATAAACAGTCTGGTGGTTATGGAGCTTAACTACGAGCAGCGCACATGTTTAATTGTTACTGTTCCCTAATTCCGAAGGCATTCTTCGACTGCAAGAGATGAATGTGTTATATCGGGCCTGCATGTATCTGTCAGTCTGTCTATGTGTTCGTTTGATGAAATAGGCCTATATGTTGTCTTTAAGACGATTATTGTGCCTGTATTTCCGATTATTGTAACAAATAAGAATGGGGCATTGGTCTACCCTAACATGTGCTGCCTTCAAGACGATTATTGTGCCTGTATTTCCGATTTCTGCAATGGCATGCCTTGCAAGTTCGTGTATTTCTTTCATGCTCTCTTTTCATGGTGAGCAGAGCACTCACTGTTATCAACTCCTCATGTAATGTGTGTCTGTAAAGTGGGCTTTGAGAGGATAATTTGTTTGTACCGTGGTTTCTGGTTTGGCAATTGGCATGCACGTTGTGATGGTCTCTCTTGTAATGGTAGTTACTCGGCACAAAGTTCCAGACTCATATGTCCCCTTTGTTTACTTTCAGTCTCACAAACTGTAAAGAGAATGGAACTATGGAAGTATGTGCAATATGAGGAGCTAGTTAGCTCCACGGTAGTTGCTCGCAATATGTTGATGCAGCAAAATACTACCCTGATTCATTTATACAGTGCTTGCCTGAATGGAGTACTGGTCTGATGCTTACAAGCTGACATCCTCAGTCAAGTGCAACACACTTCTTTTTGGCCAACAACCTTATTAAAGACTACGTACAACCTGAATCGGCACTTTCATTGCCAATTCAGATCACTGAGAATAACCCAAACAGTTGAATGTCGTGTCAGTACATAATAGAAGAAGAAGAACACAAGCCATGTTTTCAGGATCATCACAACAAGAACCACACACAGACTTTTTAGCGGTCTCTCTTCAGTCAAACGTTGAGTATTGTCTCGATTCATGCATTGTATATTACCTGATCTGCGATGTGTTTTTCTTCTCACTTTTGAACGTGGTGAGCTGGGCGCAATGAAAAGCTCCAGGCCTCCTCCCAAGCTTTCACACACAATACATTCTCGGCCCGTGGGAGTAACCACCGTCAACCTTGCACACACCGGCCGCCCCCGCCGCCCCTCATCGGCAGGTCTCCATGCTCGTCCCTTAATTCTCTGCCTTTTACACTAGTGCGACGGGGGAGTACCTTTTTTTTCCTCGGTAGCAGAATTCAGCTCTGTTCATGCTCTAACTCAAGTCAGGTCTTTGTTGGGTTTCGCCCACGGATCGATCACATCAAAACACGACAAACACACATGCACAAAAAACTGATAGCCAGGGCCTTTGTCGTGCCCTTTGGTTTTCCTCTTTTATCTTCCTTGTCTGGTTTTCTCCATGGTGTTACGAAACTCACGCACCTTGTTGTGCATATATATATATATATATATATATATATATATATATATATATATATATATATATATATATATATATAGCGTCGACCGGACGAGGAGCTACCGGCCCTAACGAAAACTCCTAGACCTAGACGTACTAGACTTAGATTACAAATCGGACATGGCATGTAAGCCAACACAGCCTAGTATTACACGGACAAACATTACTACCACATGTACGTGCTGAATTAACTGATCCTAGCTTGACTCAACCTTCCTAGTCTAAGCACACGGCAATGCTGATCACGAATAGTAACCACACTAACAAACATGATGTTTGGATTACTCGAACAAGTCTTCCCATGGCTTGCTCCAGATCTGCAGTACTGGATCCCAAAGGTAAAGGGGGGTTTCTACAAAACATTAACGATGCATTCAGTTGGAGCTCAGGTAACGTATTCACTGTTGTAAGGCAAACAGAAGGGGGCAGACAAGCCGCAAAATCTTTAACATCGAAATCATCGGGAATACATGGAAATACATGCTCCGTTTTAATCATTACACTGACTGGATTCAGGCAACACTTCCGTACATCCTGGAAAATGAGAAGGGAAAGAGAGAATACACTCGGACCAGGAACAGTTCAGCAATTAAAGAAGCGTTCATATGATTCTTCTTTTCAGCCAGAAATCTTTACATGGTTCCTCTTTTTCGACTTAATATTTACAAGAATATGTCAGTTCGTAAGCCTCGATCAGACAAATGTTTGTATCTCTGAGTATGTCAATGATCACTCGCTGACAATCAGAGAATATTATAACATGTGATAACGATAATTCCTGTGCGAGAGCTAATGCTTTCTGGCTGTAGATGCTCTTATAGCTTTGGACCGAATTGGACAAACCTATGTGGAGACGGGCCTCTGCACGGATGGGCCTGATTTGTTCGTTTTTATATGAAACGGGCTTCGTTCCATCTACGCACGCTTGCTTCAAAAGAAGAAGAAAAACTTGCGCAGGCTGCGGGTGCTGCCGCCTTTGCATCTGCATCTCCCTCCCCCCGCCTCTGCATCTGAATTTCAATTTCCGATACAATCTGCCGCCTCTGCATCTTCCTCCTCCCGATCCTATCCGATCCAATCGATGGGGTGCACTATAAGAAATATGTCAACTTGCGACCATCACTATTGGTCGCTGAAAGGTCATTGTTTTTCATTTGCGACCTTTTTGTAACCAAAAATAGATGATCAAAAGCTGACCGTCTTTAATGGAAATTAACAACCTTTTTTGTGAGAAGGTCGTAGAAGGCAACGACCAAAACAAAAGGCCGTTGGTTCAATGACATTTTGTTTTAGTCGTTAGTTGTCTGCCCAGACCATGTCGGATCCGACGTGGCAAGCTGACGTGGCAAAATTGCGACCAAATGAAAAGGTTGTTGATAAGAATCAGCCCGGTCCATTTCGGTGTTTTACATGGGCCAAGGCCAACAATTCAACCAATTTAATAAAAAAAATCCTGTTAATTATGGTCAGACACATGGGCCAAGCCCAACATTGCAGCATTTTTATTTTTGGGTCATGGCCTTTTTTCTCAACAGTTTCATTTTTCAATTTCTATATAAAATGGGTCAACTAGTACAATGCGTCCTCGTTGTCAGGTTCTGGTAACTGGGTCCTAGCTGTCAGAGTCATATTCTTCATATTTCAATTTAAAAGTAAATAAATAACCAGTATTTACATTGGCACAGACCACGTAATACTTCAAATAATATCAGCCTGGTTGTACAAATAACACATGATACAAGCTCGTAACATATACTCCCTCCGTTCCTAAATATTTGTCTTTTTAAATATTTCAACAAGTGACTACATACGAAGCAAAATGAGTGAATCTACACTCAAAAATATGTCTACATACATCCGTATGTTGTAACCATTTGAAATGTTTAGAAAGACAAATATTTAGGAACGGAGGGAGTACTTTACAAGCATCTAGAAGTGTAATAGCAGTTTCAAGTATGGCAATCACAGTTACAAGCTCCAAAAGTGTAATACTAGATGGCTATTCACAGTCTTGCCATGCCTAGATCCTCTTGTCTAATCACCCATGAATTTGGTTCCTGCACATGTTTGGAACCATGTAATTCTTCAAAAGAAGATGCACAGGAGCATATAATATAGAGTACTAGTATGAAACAAGGGGCAAGAATGAATTTGACAGCAAGGAATCGAAACAAGGACAAGAATAATTCTTTGCCACTGGAAGATTAGAAGCAGCAAAACAAGGTCTCGATGGCCATGGACACACATAGAGCATGAGCTCGAAATAGAGCAGAGCAGAGGTGTGGTTGCTCGCTTAGCAGCTATGTCGGAACGGAAGAAGAGCGACCGGAGGGGGGCGTTCAGAGTGGAAGGAGAATCTGGCGTGGCTGTCTTGCACCTGCACGTGTTAGGAAGTGCACGCATCAGGGAACCAAACCAAGTATAGACATGGCACGCTGAAAGAATATAAACTCCATCCTTCCACCTTGTTTCAACATATAATGAAAGAATATAAAGTATGTTGCATCGCATAGCAAAAGAAACCATATAATGTCTAAACATACATTTGCAAAAATGGAGCTAGCTAGGTTCTCTCTAGGATTACAAGTCAGCTCACATTATATACATCTCATTTGTTCATCTTATATAACAAAAAATGGAGCTAGGTTCTCTCCAGGATTACAGCATTTGTACAGTAATCCTGTAATATGGTACTATCTTTGCTTAGTGAGTTACAGATCGCACCATAATATCCATAAAGTCACAATATCATGTAATTGTTGAATGACTCATGGTACAACTTGCATTGTTAAAATGCAATGAACCAGGATTTTACTTACACATATGGTTAAAGAAACAAACTTAAGGAATTAGTTAGAATCTCATATCACCCATGATCCACTGATTAGACTGGTATTATATCTTACAAATCGAACTGAAGAAGTTCATTTCCAGCCCAACTGTAATTTCAGGCCAACTACTGTAAGATGCAGGGAGCAGAGAGCTCACCATGGCTGTCATGTAGCCGACATGGAAGAGACAACATGTCCGTCCAAGCAGGATCAACAGCACCAACAGATGGGTCCGGGGTTGTCGCCGCTCCTCCTTGTGGATGCCGAGGTCGGGTGACGCCGGATCCATGCGGGCATCCACCTCCCATCCTTGCAATTAAAAATTTAAACTGAAAGTAAAAGGCTCCATTTCCAATTAAAGCCCTAAACTAAAAACAGAGGTAGCCGGAGTGAGAAATTGTCTTTGCAATTTACCACAAATTTTGCGAAATTATGCAAGAACGTGTGCAACGAATGTTCAACTGTTTGTTGACACTTGATAGACTGACTTAATCTCAAGTTTACTGCTGTGACATAAACCAAAGCTATATCAGGATTTCAAAAAATCATGTCAGAACTCCTGTGCACAAGGAGAAAACATGTACTGTGCATAAATTTATTGCTGAATCCTAAATTTAGCCATCATATGTCAGAATTCAATTTTATCAATCTCTGAACTCTAGTCTAGTCTGATTCCTGAAAGGGGATATGAATCAGCAAAAGAAAATCAAGGGGCCCTGCCCTCCCACTTTCCTAGAAAAAATGAGTACATGAGCAGCAGCTATATAGGACTGATGATGCACGTACTACCTGGGAAAGAGCCACCACCAGTAGTTTGTTATAGTAGCAGGGTCAGTGAACTTTCCAAATATTGATTCAGCAAATGCATAGTGAGTTCACTTGTTAATTGGCTAGTTGAGTTCTACTGATAACCTACAGAGCAACTAAAACTGTGTTGCTATATATAGACACGCAGCGTAGATGAGAAAAATGGAAGACATGAATTTGATGCTATATTGAAAGTAAAAAAGAACTATATTTATCACAACTTTGAAAAGTAACTAAATAGTGCAATGGTATAATATTTGATATGGCAGCCAGGAAGTTGTACAATACAAATGCTGATTAACCAAATTACAAAAGAGTTCCCAAACATTTGGTGCTCACAGGTAGAACTTAAGAATCATTCGTGAATTACTCGGCAATACAGAGATGCTGAAAACATACCCAAACCCGTTCAAGATTTCCGCACATTTTATTTTTGCAATGTTTTCTTTGTAAAACCGAGTACAAACCTTGGAATCGAAAGGGTTTAGGCTTAGTAGAACTAAAACCGAGTACATGATGTGCGGTTTCAGTACTACTAGGTGTGAGGAGGAGGTTAGCCTTGATGGTCAGGTGGTACCTCAGAAGGACACCTTTCGGTATTTGGGGTCAATGCTGCAGGAGGATGGGGGTATTGATGAAGATGTGAACCATCGAATCAAAACCGGATGGATGAAGTGGCGCCAAGCTTCTAGCATTCTATGTGACAAGAGAGTGTCACAAAAGCTAAAAGGCAAGTTCTACAGGACGGCGGTTCGACCCGCAATGTTGTATGGCGCTGAGTGTTGGCCGACTAAAAGGCGACATGTTCAACAGTTAGGTGGCGGAGATGCGTATGTTGAGATGGATGTGTGGCCACACGAGGAAGGATCGAGTCCAGAATGATGATATACGAGATAGAGTTGGGGTAGCACCAATTGAAGAGAAGCTTGTCCAACATGGTCTGAGATGGTTTGGGCATATTCAGCGCAGGCCTCCAGAAGCTCCGGTGCATAGTAGACGGCTAAAGCGTGCGGAGAATGTCAAGAGATGGCGGGGTAGACCGAATTTGACATGGGAGAAGTCCGTTAAGAGAGACCTGAAGGATTGGAGTATCACCAAAGAGCTAGCTATGGACAGGGGTGCGTGGAAGCTTGCTATCCATGTGCCAGAGCCATGAGTTGGTTGCGAGATCTTATGGGTTTCATCTCTAGCCTACCCCAACTTGTTTGGGACTAAAGGCTTTGTTGTTGTTGTTGTAATGTTTTCTTTGTAAAGAAGTTCATTTGTGCAATGTTCCAGCAAACCAAATGAAAGATGCCAGTCTCGCACTATGCAGAATATGAACCCGCGTGAAATGCAAATGAACAGATGACCCAGTACCTGCTAGCATTTGTACAAGACTGAGATAATGTGATCATGCGTTGGGCAAGAGAAACTATTGGCAGCGACCTCATAGCATAAAATTCAGCAGACCAACAATGTGTAAGGCAAGACCATGACAGGGATCTAGTTCTCACCCAGCAGAGTCCCTTTGGAGCCGATCAGCTCCACACGCAAGCAGCTTCCGGATGCAATCCAACTCCCCACTGCGAGGCGCCAAATGCAACGACGTGCTACCAGGGAAGCTGCAGCAGCAACACATGAAGATTAGCATTTCGCACAATCAAAACAACCAATGGAGCTGATCCCCAAAACTGACGAGGCTGGCACGGATCGGCACATTACCCATATGATACGGTCAGTGCTAACACGATGGCACCGTTCTCCAGCAGCACCTGCACGCAGCCCAACCGGCCCTGCCTGGCCGCGAGGTGCAGCGGTGTGGCTCCGTGGTCGTCGCTGACGTTGACGAACTGGGCAAACCCCCTGCGAAGCTTCAACAGCAGCCGGTGAGCAGTCTTGCCAACTACAGTAACAACCAATCCGGCAAGATCTGAGCAGCCAAGGACTGAAGCGAGGTCTCACCATGAGTTGGCCAACAGCGTGGTCCGCACCGTGGAGAGGATGACGTCCAGGCAGTCGACGTGGCCGTAGTATGCCGCGTGGTGGAGGCAGGTTCGCACGTGCACCGAGTCAAACATCAAGACGGAGTGGAGGACCTCGGGCGTGGAGCGCAAGTCTGAGAGGAGGCCACCGACGGTGGCGGCATTGCGGGCGTAGGTGTCGGAGCCCCGGTCGAGCGTGTCGGGTAGGACCGAGGAGGAGGCCGGATCTGGCGGAGCGGAGGACCTCGGGCGTGGGGGAGGCCATGGACGGCGGCGAGCTCCGCCGGAGGGAGGTGGCGGCGGTGATATGGAAGGGAGGAGGCGAGCTCTCACTCTCTCTCGGTCTGGAAGGGATCGGGATCGGTTCGGTTGGTGGGAGCGGTGCGGGCGAGGAGATGAGGACAAAGGAGGAGGAGAGGGGATCGGGATCGATGGGGGCGTCGTGGAAGGAGGCCGGGGACGGGGAGGAGGTGGCAGCCGCAGTGAGGAGATGAGGACGAGGGAGGAGGAGAGACAGACGACGGCGGGTGGGTTCTCGGGGAGAGGGGAGAGAGATCTGGATGGAGCGAACAGAGGGGGCTGCTAGGGTTTGGGTTGGGGAAAGAGACCTGAGAGGTGATAACCCACAAGTATAGGGGATCGCAACAGTTTTCGACACAAGGGGAGCCAAAGAATATTTGAAGGTATTAGCAACTGAGTTGTCGATTCAACCACACATGGAGATTAATTATCTGCAATAAAGTGATCAATAGCAAAGTAGTATGATAGTTTTGATAGTAGTGACAACAGCAATAGTAACAGCAATAGTGATAGCAGTATTTTTTTAGCAAGTGCAACAACAATGACAGCAGTAGTAGCTTAGCAGAAACGATATAGGATAAATTCGTAGGCATTGGATCGGTGACTTATTGGATGATATTCATCATGAGATAGTTATAACCTAGGGCAATACGGCACTAGCTCCAATTCATCAATATAATGTAGGCATGTATTCCGTAAATAGTCATACGTGCTTATGGAAAGAACTTGCATGACATCTTTTGTCCTACCCTCCCGTGGCAACGGGGTCTGCTACCTCTTGAGCATGCGTTGGTTTTCCCTTGAAGAGGAAAGGGTGATGCAGCAAAGTAGCGTAAGTATTTCCCTCAGTTTTGAGAACCAAGGTATCAATCCAGTAGGAGGGAGCACGCAAGTCGCCTAGTACCTGCACAAACAAACAAGAACCTCGCAACCAACGCGATAAAGGGGTTGTCAATCCCTTCACGGTCACTTACGAAAGTGAGATATGATAGAGATAATAAGATAAATATTTTTGTGATATAGATTGGAAAGTAAAGATTGCAAAATAAACAATGATAAAAATAGCAAGTAGATAGCAAAATAATATGATGGAAGATAGACCCGGGGGCCATAGGTTTCACTAGTGGCTTCTCTCAAGATAGCAAATTCTACGGTGGGTGAACAAATTACTGTCGAGCAATTGATAGAAAAGCGCATAGTTATGAGAATATCTAGGCATGATCATGTATATAGGCATCACGTCAGCGACAAGTAGACCGAAACGATTCTGCATCTACTACTATTACTCCACACATCGGCCACTATCTAGCATGCATCTAGAGTATTAAGTTCATAAGAACAGAGTAACGCATTAGGCAAGATTTCATGATGTAGAGGGATAAACTCAAGCAATATGATATAAACCCCATCTTTTATCCTCGAAGGCAATAATACAATACGTGCCTTGCTGCCCCTGCTGTCACTGGGAAAGGACACCGCAAGATTGAACCCAAAGCTAAGCACTTCTCCCATTGCAAGAAATATCAATCTAGTAGGCCAAACCAAATAGATAATTCAAAGAGACTTGCAAAGATATTAAATCATGCAAATAGATGGTAAACTACTCACACATCATCGGAGAGGCTATGGTGTTGATGCAGAAGCCCTCCATGATCGATTCCCCCTCCGGCGGAGCGCCGGAAAAGCCCCCAAGATGGGATCTCACGGGTACAGAAGGTTGCGACGGTGGAAATAGGGTTTCATGGTCCTCCTAGATGTTTTTGGGCTATATATATATATATATATTATTGGGGAACGTAGTAATTTCAAAAAATTTCCTACGCACACGCAAGATCATGTGATGCATAGCAACGAGGGGGGGGGGGAGTGTGATCTACATACCTAGTAGATCGACAACGGAAGCGTTTGGTTGATGTAGTCGTACGTCTCCACGATCTGACCGATCAAGCACCGAAACTACGGCACCTCCGAGTTCTAGCACACGTTCAGCTCGATGACGATCCCCGGACTCCGATCCAGCAAAGTGTCGGGGAAGAGTTCCGTCAGCATGATGGCGTGGTGATGATCTTGATGTACTACTGCTGCAGGGCTTCGCCTAAGCACCGCTACAATATTATCGAGGACTATGGTGGCTGGGGGCGCCGCACACGGCTAAGGAATAGATCACGTGGATCAACTTGTGTGTCTCTGGGGTGCCCCTGCCTCCGTATATAAAGGACTAAAGGGGGGAGGCTGGCCGGCCAAGGAGGGCGCTCCAGGAGAGTCCTACTCCCTCTGGGAGTAGGATTCCCCCCCCCCAATCCTAGTTGGAATAGGATTCGCGGAGGGGGGGAAAAGAGAGAGAGGGGCCGGCCCCCTCTCCTTGTCCTATTCGGACCAAGGGAGGGGAGGGGCACGCGGCCCATGAGGGGCTGCCTCTTCTCTTTTCCACTAAGGCCCATCATGGCCCATATAGCTCCCGGGGGGTTCCGGTAACCTCCCGGTACTCCGGTAAAATTCCGATTTCACCCGGAACACTTCCGATATCCAAACATAGGCTTCCAATATATCAATCTTTATGTCTCGACCATTTCGAGACTCCTCGTCATGTCCGTGATAACATCCGGGACTTCGAACAACCTTCGGTACATCAAAATGCATAAACTCATAATATAACTGTCATCGTAACCTTAAGCGTGCGGACCCTATGGGTTCGAGAACAATGTAGACATGACCGAGACACGTCTTCGGTCAATAACCAATAGCGGGACCTGCATGCCCATATTGGCTCCTACATATTCTACGAAGATCTTTATCGGTCAGACCGCATAACAACATACATCGTTCCCTTTGTCATCGGTATGTTACTTGCCCGAGATTCGATCGTCGGTATTCCAATACCTAGTTCAATCTCGTTGCCGGCAAGTCTCTTTACTCGTTCTGTAATACATCATCCCGCAACTCAGTCATTAGTTGCAATGCTTGGAAGTCTTAAGTGATGTGCATTACCGAGAGGGCCCAGAGATACCTCTCCGACAATCGGAGTGACAAAACCTAATCTCGAAATACGCCAACCCAACATGTACCTTTGGAGACACCTGTAGTACTCCTTTATAATCACCCAGTTACGTTGTGACGTTTGGTAGCACCCAAAGTGTTCCTCCGGTAAACGGGAGTTGCATAATCTCATAGTTATAGGAACATGTATAAGTCATGAAGAAAGCAATAGCAACATACTAAACGATCGGGTGCTAAGCTAATGGAATGGGTCATGTCAATCAGATCATTCACTTAATGATGTGATCCCGTTAATCAAATAACAACTCATTGTTCATGGTTAGGAAACATAACCATCTTTGATTAATGAGCTAGTCAAGTAGAGGCATACTAGTGACTCTTTGTTTGTCTATGTATTCACACATGTATTATGTTTCCGGTTAATACAATTTTAGCATGAATAATAAACATTTATCGTGATATAAGGAAATAAATAATAACTTTATTATTGCCTCTAGGGCATATTTCCTTCATATATATATATAGGAGGAAGAAGTACGTCGGTGGAGCTGCGAGGGGCCCATGAGGGTGGGGGCGTGCCTGGCCCCCCTGGGTGCGCCCTCCTGCCTCGTGGCCTCCTCGCTTCTTTCTTGACGTCCATTCCAAGTCTCCTGGATCATGTTTGTTTCAAAAATAAATCTCCCGGAGGTTTCATTCCTTTTGGATTCCGTTTGATATTCCTTTTCTGCGAAACACTGAAATAGGCAAAAAAATAGCAATTTGCACTGCGCCTTTGGTTAGTAGGTTAGTCCCAAAAATAATATAAAAAGGTATATTAAAGCCCATTAAACATCCAAAACAGATAATATAATAGCATGGAACAATCAAAAATTATAGATACCTTGGAGACGTATCAGGGTCCATATTGGAAACTAAGGGATATTAAGGCCTCATTTTAATAGAGAACCGGAATAAAGCATTAACACACAGTGAATACATGAACTCCTCAAACTATAGTCATCACCGGAGTGGTCCCGACTATTGTCACTCCGGGGTTGCCGGATCATAACACGTAGTAGGTAACTATAACTTGCAAGATCGGATCTAGAACATGGATATAATGGTGATAATATAAACGGTTTAGATCTGAAATCATGGCACCCGGGCCCAAAGTGACAAGCATTAAGCATAGAAAAGTCATAGCAACATCCATCTTAGAACATAGTGGATACTAGGGATCAAGCCCTAACGAAACTAACTCGATTACATGATGAATCTCATCCAACTCCTCACCGACCAGTGAACCTACTAAGGAATTACTCACTCCCGGTGGGGAGCATCATGGAATTGGCGATGGAGATAGGTTGATGATGATGAAGATCGAAGATCCCCCTCTCCGAAGCCCCAAACGAGCTCCAGATCTGGCCTCCCGATGAAGAACAGGAGGTGGCAGCGGCTCCATCTCACAAAACACGATAATTCTTTCTTCCTCATTTTTTTCTAGAAAAATAGGATTTATAGTATCCGGGAGATCGTCTGTGGGGCCACCATGTGGGGACTGTTGGGGAACGTAGTAATTTCAAAAAAATTCTTACGCACACACAAGATCATGGTGATGCATAGCAACGACGGGGAAGAGTATCGTCCACGTACCCTCGTAGACCGTAAGCGGAAGCGTTATGAGAACGCGGTTGATGTAGTCGAACGTCTTAACGATCCGACCGATCCAAGTACCGAACGCACGGCACCTCTGAGTTCAGCAAACGTTCAGCTCGATGACGTCCCACGAACTCCGATCCAGCAGAGCTTCATGGGAGAGTTCCGTCAGCACGATGGCGTGATGACGGTGATGATGTTGCTACCGACGTGGGGCTTCGCATAAGAACCGCTATGATATGATCGAGGTGGATTATGGTGGAGGGGGGCACCGCACACGGCTAAGGGATCAATGATCAGCTTGTGTGTTATAGGGTGCCCCCTGCCCCCGTATATAAAGGAGCAAGGGGGAGGCCGGCCGGCCCCTGTAGGGCGCGCCAGGAGGAGTCCTCCTCCTAGTAGGAGTAGGACTCCCCTTTCCTACTCCTACTAGGAGGAGGAACCAAAGGGGGAAGGGGAGAAGGAAGGAGAGGGAGGAAAGGAGGAAAGGGGGGCCGGCCCCCTAGTCCAATTCGGTTTGGGCTAGGGGGGCGCACGCCCTGCCTCCTCTCTTCCACCACTCGGCCCATGAGGCCCAATACTTCTTCCCCGTATTCCCGTAACTCCCTGGTACTCCAAAAAATACCTGAATCACTCGAAACCTTTCCGATGTCCGAATGTAGTCGTCCAATATATCGATCTTTACGTCTCGACCATTTCGAGACTCCTCGTCATGCCCCCGATCTCATCCGGGACTATGAATTACCTTCGGTACATCAAATCACATAAACTCATAATATCGATCATCACCGAACGTTAAGCGTGCGGACCCTACGGGTTCGAAAACTATGTAGACATGACCGAGACACGTCTCCGGTCAATAACCAATAGCGGAACCTAGATGTTCATATTGGCTCCTACATATTCTACGAAGATCTTTATCGGTCAAACCGCATAACAACATACGATGTTCCCTTTGCCATTGGTATGTTACTTGCCCGAGTTTCGATCGTCGGTATCTCAATACCTAGTTCAATCTCGTTACCGACAAGTCTCTTTACTCGTTCTGTAATGCACTATCCCACAACTAACTCACTAGTTGCATTGCTTGCAAGGCTTATAGTGATGTGCATTACCGAGAGGGCCCAGAGATATCTCTCCGACAATCGGAGTGACAAATCCTAATCTCGATCTATGCCAACTCAACAAGTACCATCGGAGACACATGTAGAGAACCTTTATAATCACCCAGTTACGTTGTGATGTTTGGTAGCACACAAAGTGTTTCTCCGGTAATCGGGAGTTGCATAATCTCATAGTCATAGGAACATGTATAAGTCATGAAGAAAGCAATATCAGTAAACTAAAATGATCAAGTGCTAAGCTAACGGAATGGGTCAAGTGAATCACATGATTCTCCTAATGATGTGATCCCGTTTATCAAATGACAACTCATGTCTATGGTTAGGAAACATAACCATCTTTTATTAACGAGCTAGTCAAGTAGAGGCATACTAGTGACACTCTGTTTGTCTATGTATTCACATGTATTATGTTTCCGGTTAATACAATTCTAGCATGAATAATAAAAATTTATCATGAAATAAGGAAATAAATAATAGCTTTATTATTGCCTCTAGGGCATATTTCCTTCAGTCTCCCACTTGCACTAGAGTCAATAATCTAGATTACACAGTAATGATTCTAACACCCATGGAGCCTTGGTGATGATCATGTTTTGCTCGTGAGAGAGGCTTAGTCAATGGGTCTGCAACATTCAGATTTGTATGTATCTTGCAAATCTCTATGTCTCCCACCTGGACTTGATCACGGATGGAATTGAAGCGTCTCTTGATGTGTTTGGTTCTCTTGTGAAATCTGGATTCCTTTGCCAAGGCAATTGCACTAGTATTGTCACAAAAGATTTTCATTGGACCCGATGCACTAGGTATGACACCTAGATCGGATATGAACTCCTTCTTCCAGACTCCTTCATTTGCTGCTTCCGAAGCAGCTATATACTCTACTTCACACGTAGATCCCGCCACGGCGCTTTGTTTAGAACTGCTCCAACTGACAGCTCCACCGTTCAATATAAACACATATCCGGTTTGCGATTTAGAATCATCCGGATCAGTGTCAAAGCTTGCATCGACGTAACCATTTACGACAAGCTCTTTGTCACCTCCATAAACGAGAAACATATCCTTAGTCCTTTTCAGGTATTTCAGGATGTTCTTGACCGCTGTCTAGTGATCTACTCCTGGATTACTTTGGTACCTCCCTGCTAAACTAATAGCAAGGCACACATCAGGTCTGGTACATAGCATTGCATACATGATAGAGCCTATGGCTGAAGCATAGGGAACACTTTTCATTTTCTCTCTATCTTCTGCAGTGGTCGGGCATTGAGTCTTACTCAACTTCACACCTTGTAACACAGGCAAGAACCCTTTCTTAGCTTGATCCATTTTGAACTTCTTCAAAACTTTATCAAGGTATGTGCTTTGTGAAAGTCTAATTAAGCATCTTGATCTATCTCTATAGATCTCGATGCCCAATATATAAGCAGCTTCACCGAAGTCTTTCATTGAACAACTCTTATTCAAGTATCCTTTTATGCTATCCAGAAATTCTATATCATTTCTAATCAACAATATGTCATCCACATATAATATTAGAAATGCTACAGAGCTCCCACTCACTTTCTTGTAAATACAAGCTTCTCCAAAAGTCTGTATAAAACCATATGCTTTGATCGCACTATCAAAATGTTTATTCCAACTCCGAGAGGCTTGCACCAGTCCATAAATGGATTGCTGGAGCTTGCGCACTTTGTTAGCATCCTTTGGATCAATAAAACCTTCAGGTTGCATCATATACAACTCTTCTTCCAGAAATCCATTCAGGAATGCAGTATTTACATCCATTTGCCAAATTTCATAATCATAAAATGCGGCAATTGCTAACATGATTCGGATGGACTTAAGCATCACTACGGGTGAGAAGGTCTCATCATCGTCCACTCATTGAACTTATCGAAAACCTTTCACAACAAGTCGAGCTTTGTAGACAGTAACGTTACCGTCAGCGTCAGTCTTCTTCTTGAAGATCCATTTATTCTCGATGGCTTGCCGATCATCGGGCAAGTGAACCAAAGTCCACAATTTGTTCTCATACATGGATCCCATCCCAGATTTCATGGCCTCAAGCCATTTTGCAGAATTTGGGCTCATCATCGCTTCCTCATAGTTCGTAGGTTCATCATGGTCAAGTAACATGACCTCCAGAACAGGATTACCGTACCACTTTGGTGCGGATCTTACTCTGGTTGACCTACGAGGTTTGGTAGTAACTTGATCTGAAGTTTCATGATTATCATCATTGGCTTCCTCACTAATTGGTGTAGGTGTCACAGGAACCGGTTTCTGTAATGGACCAGTTTCCAATAAGGGAGCAGGTACAGTTACCTCATCAAATTCTACTTTCGTCCCACTCACTTCTTTCGAGAGAAACTCCCTCTCTAGAAAGTATCCATTCTAAGCAACAAATGTCTTGCCTTCGGATCTGTGATAGAAGGTGTACCCAACAGTCTCCTTTGGGTATCCTATGAAGACACATTTCTCTGATTTGGGTTCGAGCTTATCAGGTTGAAGCTTTTTCACATAAGCATCGCAGCCCCAAACTTTAAGAAACGACAACTTTGTTTCTTTCCAAACCATAGTTCATAAGGCGTCATCTCAACGAATTTAGATGGTGCCCTATTTAATGTGAATGTAGCTGTCTCTAAAGCGTAACCCCAAAACGATAGCGGTAAATCAGTAAGAGACATCATAGATCGCACCATATCTAGTAAAGTACGATTACGACGTTCGGACACACCATTACACTGTGGTGTTCCGGGTGGCGTGAGTTGCGAAACTATTCCGCATTGTTTCAAATGAAGACCAAACTCGTAACTCAAATATTCTCCTCCACGATCAGATCGTAGAAACTTTATTTTCTTGTTACGATGATTTTCCACTTCACTCTGAAATTCTTTGAACTTTTCAAATGTTTCAGACTTATGTTTCATCAAGTAGATATACCCATATCTGCTCTAATCATCTATGAAGGTAAGAAAATAACAATACCCGTCGCGAGCCTGAATATTCATCAGACCACATACATCAGTATGTATGATTTCCAACAAATCTGTTGCTCGCTCCATAGTTTCGGAGAACGGCCTTTTAGTCATCTTGCCCATGAGGCATGGTTCGCAAGTACCAAGTGATTCATAATCAAGTGATTCCAAAAGTCCATCAGAATGGAGTTTCTTCATGCGCTTTACACCAATATGACCTAAATGGCAGTGCCACAAATAAGTTGCACTATCATTATCAACTATGCATCTTTTGGTTTCAACATTATGAATATGTGTATCACTACTATCGAGATTCATCAAAAATAGACCACTCTTTAAGGGTGCGTGACCATAAAAGATATTACTCATATAAATAGAACAACCATTATTCTCTGATGTAAATGAATAACCATCTCGCATCAAACAAGATCCAGATATAATGTTCATGCTCAACACTGGCACCAAATAACAATTATTCAGGTCTAAAACTAATCCCGAAGGTAGATGTAGAGGTAGCGTGCCGACGGCGATCACATCAACTTTGGAACCATTTCCCACGTGCATCGTCACCTCGTCCTTAGCCAATCTTTGCTTAATCCGTAGTCCCTTGGTTCACCTTGCCATCCTTCTTATCCGTCAAATACTTGGGGCAGTTCCGCTTCCAGTGACCAGTTTTTTTGAAGTAGAAGCACTCCTTCTCAGGCTTAGGTCCAGACTTGGGTTTCTTCTCTTGAGCAACAACTTGTTTGCTGTTCTTCTTGAAGTTCCCTTTCTTCTTCCCTTTACCCTTTTTCTTGAAACTGGTGGTCTTATTGACCATCAACACTTGATGCTCCTTCTTGATCTCTACCTCTGCAGCTTTTAGCATTGCGAAGAGCCCGGGAATCGTCTTATCCATCCCTTGCATATTATAGTTCATCACGAAGCTCTTGTAGCATGGTGGCAGTGATTGAAGAACTCTGTCAATGACACTATCAACAGGAAGATTAACTCACAGTTGAGTCAAGTGGTTATGGTACCCAGACATTCTGAGTATATGTTCACTAACAGAACTATTCTCCTCCATCTTGCAGCTATAGTACTTATTGGAGACTTCATATCTCTCAATCTGGGCATTTGCTTGAAATATTACCTTCAACTCCTGGAACATCTCATATGCTCCATGACGTTCAAAACGTCGTTGAAGTCCCGGTTCTAAGCCGTAAAGCATGGCACACTGAACTATCGAGTAGTCATCAGCTTTGCTCTGCCAGACGTTCATAACATCTGGCGTTGCTCCTGCAGCGGGTTTGGCACCCAACAGTGCTTCCAGGACGTAATTCTTCTGTGCAACAATGAGGATAATCCTGAAGTTACGGACCCAGTCCGTGTAATTTCTACCATCATCTTTCAACTTTGGTTTCTCAAGGAACGCATTAAAATTTAACGGAACAACAGCACAGGCCATCTATCTACAACAACATAGACAAACAAAATACTAGCAGGTACTAAGTTCATGATAAATTTAAGTTCAATTAATCATATTTAAGAACTCCCACTTAGATAGACATCCCTCTAATCATCTAAGTAATCACGTGATCCATATCAACTAAACCATGTCCGATCATCACGTGAGATGGAGTAGTTTTCAATGGTGAACATCACTATGTTGATCATATCTACTATATGATTCACGCTCGACCTTTTGGTCTCAGTGTTCTGAGGCCATATCTGCATATGCTAGGCTCGTCAAGTTTAACCCGAGTATTTCTGCGTGTGCAGAAACTGGCTTGCACCCGCTGTAATGAACGTAGAGCTTATCACACCCGATCATCACGTGGTGTCTCGGCACGACGAACTTTGGCAACGGTGCATACTCAGGGAGAACACTTGTACCTTGAAATTTAGTGAGAGATTTTCTTATAATGCCACCGTCAATCAAGCAGAATAAGATATATAAAGGATAAACATCACATGCAATCAATATAAGTGATATGATATGGCCATCATCATCTTGTGCCTGTGATCTCCATCTCCAAAGCACCGTCATGATCACCATCGTCACCGGCTTGACACCTTGATCTACATCAAAGCATCATTGTCGTCACACCAACTATTGCCTCCACGACTATCGCTACCACTTAGTGATAAAGTAAAGCAATTACATGGCGATTGAATTTCATACAATAAAGCGACAACCATATGGCTCCTGCCAGTTGCTGATAACTGTGTTACAAAACATGATCATCTCATACAATAAAATTTAGCATCATGTCTTGACCATATCACATCACAACATGCCCTACAAAAACAAGTTAGACGTCCTCTACTTTGTTGTTGCAAGTTTTACGCGGCTGCTAGAGGCTGAGCGAGAACCATTCTTACCTACGCATCAAAACCACAACGATATTTCGTCAAGTATGTGCTGTTTTTAACCTTTAACAAGGACCAGGTGTAGTCACACTCGGTTCAACTAAAGTTGGAGAAACTGACACCCGCCAGCCACCTGTGTGTGAAGCACGTCGGTAGAACCAGTCTCGCATAAGCGTACGCATAATGTCGGTCCGGGCTGCTTCATCCAACAATACCGCCGAACCAAAGTATGACATGCTGGTAAGCAGTATGACTTGTATCGCTCACAACTCACTTGTGTTCTACTGTTGCATATAAGATCTACGCATAAACCTGGCTCGGATGCCACTGTTGGGGAACGTAGTAATTTCAAAAAAAAATCTACGCACACGCAATATCATGGTGATGCATAGAAACGACAGGGAAGAGTATCGTCCACGTACCCTCGTAGACCGTAAGCGGAAGCATTATGAGAACATGGTTGATGTAATCGAACGTCTTCACGATCCAACCGATCCAAGTACCGAACGCACGGCACCTCCGAGTTCAGCACACGTTCAGCTCGATGACGTCCCACGAACTCCGATCCAACAGAGCTTCACGGGAGAGTTCCGTCAGCACGACGGCATGATGACGGTGATGATGTTGCTACCGACGCAGGGCTTCGCCTAAGCACCGCTACAATATGATCGAGATGGATTATGGTGGAGGGGGCACCGCACATGGCTAAGGGATCAATGATCAACTTGTGTGTTATAGGGTGCCCCCCTGCCCCCGTATATAAAGGAGCAAGTGGGGAGGCCGGCCGGCCCATGTAGGGCGCGCCAGGAGGAGTCCTCCTCCTCCTAGTAGGAGTAGGACTCCCCTTTCCTCCTCCTAGTCCCCTTTCCTACTCCTACTAGGAGGAGGAAAGGAAGGGGGAAGGGGAGAAGGAAGGAGAGGGGGGAAAGGAGGAAAGGGGGCCGGCCACCTAGTCCAATTCGGTTTGGGCTAGGGGGCCGCGCGCCCTGCCTCCTCTCTTCCACCACTTGGCCCATGAGGCCCAATACTTCTTCCCCATATTCCCATAACTCCCCGGTACTCCGAAAAATACCCGAATCACTCGGAACCTTTCCAATTTCCGAATATAGTCGTCCAATATATCGATCTTTATGTCTCGACCATTTGGAGACACCTTGTCATGTCCCCGATCTCATCCGGGACTCCGAACTACCTTCGGTACATCAAATCACATAAACTCATAATACTGATCGTCACCGAACGTTAAGCGTGCGGACCCTACGGGTTCGAGAACTATGTAGACATGCCCGAGACACGTCTCTAGTCAATAACCAATAGCGGAACCTGGATGTTCATATTGGCTCCTACATATTCTACGAAGATCTTTATCGGTCAAACCGCATAACAACATACGTTGTTCCTTTGTTATCGGTATGTTACTTGCCCGAGATTCGATTGTCGGTATCTCAATACCTAGTTCAATCTTGTTACCGGCAAGTCTCTTTACTCGTTCAGTAATGCACTAACCCGCAACTAACTCATTAGTTGCAGTGCTTGCAAGGCTTATAGTGATGTGCATTACCGAGAGGGCCTAGAGATACCTCTCCGACAATCGGAGTGACAAATCCTAATCTCGATCTATGCCAACTCAACAAGTACCATCGGAGACACCTGTAGAGCACCTTTATAATCAACCAGTTACGATGTGACGTTTCGTAGCACACAAAGTGTTCCTTCGGTAATCGGGAGTTGCATAATCTCATAGTCATAGGAACATGTATAAGTCATGAAGAAAGCAATAGCAGTAAACTAAAACGATCAAGTGCTAAGCTAACAGAATGGGTCAAGTCAATCACATCATTCTCCTAATGATGTGATCCCGTTTATCAAATGACAACTCATGTCTATGGTTAGGAAACATAACCATCTTTGATTAACGAGCTAGTCAAGTAGAGGCATACTAGTGACACTCTGTTTGTCTATGTATTCACACATGTATTATGTTTCCGGTTAATACAATTCTAGCATGAATAATAAACATTTATCATGAAATAAGGATATAAATAATAACTTTATTATTGCCTCCAGGGCATATTTCCTTCAAAGACAACCCACCTGGGCGCGCCTGGTGAGGAGCCTGCGCCCTGGTAGGTTGTGCCGACCTAGGTGCCCCCCTCCGGTGGGTCTTGGCTCCAGAAATTCTTTTATTTTGTATAAAAAATCCTCGCAAAGTTTCGCTCCATTCCGAGAACTTTTATTTCTGCACAAAAACAACACCATGGTAATTCTGTTGAAAACAACGTCAGTCCGGGGTTAGTTTCATTCAAATCATGCAAATTAGAGTTCAAAACAAGCGGAAATGCGTTAGGAAAAGTAGATATGCTGGAGACGTATCTACTCCCCCAAGCTTAAACCTTTGCTTGTCCTCAAGCAATTCAGTTGATAAACTGAAAGTGAAAAAGAAAAACTTTTACGAACTCTTTTGCTCTTGTTTGCATAAATAGGCTTAAACAGCACCCAGGTTTTCAGCCAATCATTATAACTAACCATGTCAACAATAACTCTTAAAATTTGTATTGACTCATATCAATGACATAATCATCTAGCTAGCAATAATAAGGTATCTCAAACAGCAACACGTTATCAAAACAACCATGATATAATATGACAATAGTGGTATCTTGTTAGCCCTTTCTGAGACCGCAAAACATAAATGCAGAGCACCTCTAAAGTCTGAGCAGCGACTAAACATTGTAATTCATAGTAGAAAAGATCCGGTCATGACGCACCCAACATTAGTTATTGATAACCCACAAGTATAGGGGATCGCAATAGTTTTCGAGGGTATAATTTTCAACCCAAATTTATATATTCGACACAAGGGGAGCCAAAGAATATTTGAAGGTATTAGCAGCTGAGTTGTCAATTCAACCACACCTGGAGATTAATTATATGCAGCAAAGTGATCATTAGCAAAGTAGTATGATAGTTTTGATAGTAGTGACAGCAGCAATATTAACAGTAACAGTGATAGCAGTAATTTTATAGCAAGTGTAACAACAATGATAGCAGTAGTAACTTAGCAGAAACAATATAGGATAAATTCGTAGGCATTGGATCGATGACTTGTTGGATGATATTCATCATGAGACAGTTGTAATCTAGGGCAATACGACACTAGCTCCAGTTCATCAATATAATGTAGGCATGTATTCCGTAAATAGTCATACGTGCTTATGGAAAGAACTTGCATGACATCTTTTGTCCTACCCTCCCGTGGCAGCGGGGTCCATATTGGAAACTAAGGGATATTAAGGCCTCCTTTTAATAGAGTACCGGAACAAAGCATTAACACACGATGAATACATGAACTCCTCAAACTACGGTCATCACCGGAAGTGGGCCCGACTATTGTCACTCCGGGGTTGCCGGATCATAACACGTAGTAGGTGACTATAGCTTGCAAGATCAGATCTAGAACATGGATATAATGGTGATAACATAAACGGTTCAGATCTGAAATCATGGCACCCGGGCCCAAAGTGACAAGCATTAAGCATAGCAAAGTCATAGCAACATCAATCTTAGAACATAGTGGATACTAGGGATCAAGCCCTAACAAAATTAACTCGATTACATGATGAATCTCATCCAACTCCTCACCGACCAGCGAGCCTACGAAGGAATTACTCACTCCCGGTAGGGAGCATCATGGAATTGGCGATGGAGATAGGTTGATGATGAAGAAGATCGAAGATCCCCCTCTCTGGAGCCCCAGACGGGCTCCAGATCTGGCATCTCGATGAAGAACAGGAGGTGGCGGCGGCTCCATCTCGTGGATCGCGATAATTCTTTCTCCTTGATTTTTTCTAGAAAAATAGGATTTTATAGTATCTGAGGGATCGTCTGCGGGGCCACCAGGTGGGGACAACCCACCTGGGCGCGCCTGGTGAGGGGGAGGTGACCTGGTGGGTTGTTCCCACCCAGGTGCCCCCCTCCGATAGGTCTTGGCTCCAGAAAATCTTTTATTTGGTATGAAAAATCCCCGCAAAGTTTCGTTCCATTCCTAGAACTTTTATTTCTGCACAAAAACAACATCATGGTAGTTCTGCTAAAAACAGCGTCAGTCCGGGGTTAGTTTCATTCAAATCATACAAATTAGAGTGCAAAACAAGAGGAAAAGCGTTAGGAAAAGTAGATACGCTGGAGACGTATCAAGAGGTGAGTGAGAGCCGTTGGATCCGTCGGATCTGGAAGGTTCAGATCGGCTACATTGGAGTGATCCATGGGAGGAGCCCTAATTGGTTCAGAAATTTTATGATTTAAAATAGTTTCTAAGTACTAAAACTAGGAGGTTTTGTGAAGCAGCTATCAAAAATATTTTGCAAAATGGCACAACTAGTTTTATCACTCAAGTTAGACCACATTTTATGGATGATCACAAATTTGCATGCATTTTATCTTTCTAGCTATTTTTTATCATTTTTTGAGTGCCTAAAATGAGTTTTTTTGTGAAGGACCTACCATATATATGTTGCAAAATCGTACCAAATTTTTTCTAAAATAATAGGCCATATTTCATGCACAATTGACCAAATGGTTGGGTGTCAAAAGTTTTGATCCACCTCTCGTGAAAAAGACAAATTTCCGCTGATTCAGTAGGAAGGGGGTCAAATTTGAACTGCAGCTGCCTCATAGTTTTCTCTTTATTTTTTCAAAAAATCATTTCTAGGTACATGAGTATCTATTTAATTAGAGAAATAGAAAAAAAATCCAAGATTCAACAACTAGCTAGGAACGGTCATGCCCGCCGTTTTGACCGCATTTTGAAACGGGCATAAAAATTTCAAAAAAAAATTTGGAAAACCTTCGTATTGTGTCATTATATGTGACCAAGTTAACAGGAAAAATAATAAACTTGTAATACATCAATTATTTTAAAAAAAGTGTTCTCATAAATGAGCTATCATTTGTGGAGATTCATGGCTTTCAAGCCAAATGATCAATCTTCTGGCCACATTCATGGCGTAGTTTGTTCAAATGATCTAATATTGTCGACAAGGGTGAATCTTGGAATGGTAAACAATGTTATTGATGACCCACAAGTGTAGGGGATCTATCGTAGTCCTTTCGATAAGTAAGAGTGTTGAGCCCAACAACGAGCAGAAGGAAATGATAAGCAGTTTTCAGTAAGGTATTCTCTACAAGCACTGGAATTATCGGTAACAGATAATTTTGTGATAAGGTAATTTGTAACGGGTAGCAAGTAATAAAAGTAAATAAGGTGCATCAAGATGGCCCAATCCTTATTGTAGCAAAGGACAAGCCTGGACAAACTCTTATATAAAGGAAAGCGCTCCCGAGGACACATGGGAATTATCGTCAAGCTAGTTTTCATCACGCTCATATGATTCACATTCGGTACTTTGATAATTTGATATGTGGGTGAACCGGTGCTTGGGTAATGTCCTTCCTTGGACAAGCATCCCACTTATGATTAACCCCTATTGCAAGCGTCCGCAACTACAACAGAAGTATTAAGGTAAACCTAACCATAGCATGAAACATATGGATCCAAATCAGCCCCTTACGAAGCAACGCATAAACTAGGGTTTAAGCTTCTGTCACTCTAGCAACCCATCATCTACTTATTACTTCCCAATGCCTTCCCGTAGGCCTAAACAATGGTGAAGTTTCATGTAGTCGACGTTCACATGACACCATGATACGTCCATTCTGCATCATGCTTTTATATCGATATTTATTGCCTTATGGGCTGCTATTTCACTTTATGTCACAATACTTATGGATATTCTCTCTTATTTTACAAGGTTTACATGGAGGGAGAATGCCGGTAGCTAGAATTCTGGGCTAGAAAAGGAGAAATATTAAAGACCTATTCTGCGCAACTCCAAAAGTTCTGAAACTCCACGGAACATCTTAAAATAAATAAAGAAAAATCCTCGCCAAAGATGAAGGCCAGGGGGCCCACACCCTGCTCACGAGGGTGGGGGCGCGCCCCACCTCCTAGGGCACGCCCCTACCTCGTGGGCCCCCTGGTGGGTCTCCGACGTCCATCTTCTGCTATATGAAGTCTTTCGATGAGAAAAAAATCAGGGGGAACTTTTTGGGACGAGACTCCGCCTCCACGAGGCGGAACTTGGCGGAACCAATCTAGAGCTCCGGCAAAGCTGTTCTGCCAGGATACTTCCCTCCGGGAGGGGGAAATCATCAACATCGTCATCACCAGCGCTCCTCTCATCGGGAGAGGGCAATCTCCATCAACATCTTCACCAGCACCATCTCATCTCCAAACCCTAGTTCATCTCTTGTATCCAATTCTTGTCTCAAAGTCCGGGATTGGTGCTGGTAGGTTGCCAGTAGTGTTGATTACTCCTTGTAGTTGATGCTAGTTGGTTTATTTGGTGGAAGATCATATGTTCAGATCCTATATGCATATTATTAGCCCTCTGATTATGAACATGAATATGCTTTGTGAGTAATTACGTTTGTTCCTGAGGACAAGGGAGAAGTCTTGCTATTAGTAGGCATGTGAATTTGGTATTCGTTTGATATTTTGATAAGATGTATGTTGTCTAGCCTCTAGTGGTGATATGTGAACGTCGACTACATGACACTTCACCATTATTTGGGCCTAGAGGAAGGCATTGAGAAGTAATAAGTAGATGATGGGTTGCTAGAGTGACAGAAGCTTAAACCCTAGTTTATGCGTTGCTTCGTAAGGGGCTGATTTGGATCCACATGTTTCATGCTATGGTTAGGTTTACTGTTGGGGAACGTAGTAATTTCAAAAAATTTCCTACGCACACGCAAGATCATGTGATGCATAGCAACGAGAGGGGGGAGTGTGATCTACATACCTACTAGATCGACAACGGAAGTGTTTGGTTGATGTAGTCGTACGTCTCCATGATCCGACCGATCAAGCACCGAAACTACGGCACCTTCGAGTTCTAGCACACGTTCAGCTCGATGACGATCCCCGAACTCCGATCCAGCAAAGTGTCGGGGAAGAGTTCCGTCAGCACGACGGAGTGGTGACGATCTTGATGTACTACTGCTGCAGGGCTTCGCCTAAGCACCGCTACAATATTATCGAGGACTATGGTGGCTGGGGCGCCGCACACGGCTAAGGAATAGATCACGTGGATCAACTTGTGTGTCTCTGGGGTGCCCCTGCCTCCGTATATGAAGGACTAAAGGGGGGAGGCTGGCCGGCTAAGGAGGGCGCGCCAGGAGAGTCCTACTCCCTCTGGGAGTAGGATTCCCCCCCCCAATCCTAGTTGGAATAGGATTCGCGGAGGGGGGAAAAGAGAGAGAGGGGCCGGCCCCCTCTCCTTGTCCTATTCGGACCAAGGGAGGGGAGGGGCGAGCGGCCCATGAGCGGCTGCCTCTTCTCTTTTCCACTAAGTCCCATCATGGCCCATATAGCTCCCGGGGGGTTCCGGTAACCTCCCGTACTCCGGTAAAATCCCGATTTCACTCGGCACACTTCCGATATCCAAACATAGGCTTCCAATATATCAATCTTTATGTCTTGACCATTTCGAGACTCCTCGTCATGTCCGTGATCACATCCGGGACTCCGAACAACCTTCGGTACATCAAAATGCATAAACTCATAATATAACTGTCATCGTAACCTTAAGCGTGCGGACCCTACGGGTTCGAGAACAATGTAGACATGAACGAGACACGTCTCCGGTCAATAACCAATAGCGGGACCTGGATGCCCATATTGGCTCCTACATATTCTACGAAGATCTTTATCGGTCAGACCGCATAACAACATACGTCGTTCCCTTTGTCATCGGTATGTTACTTGCCCGAGATTCAATCGTTGGTATTCCAATACCTAGTTCAATCTCGTTGCCGGCAAGTCTCTTTACTTGTTCTGTAATACATCATCCCGCAACTCACTCATTAGTTGCAATGCTTGCAAGGCTTAAGTGATGTGCATTACCGAGAGGGCCCAGAGATACCTCTCCGACAATCGGAGTGAGAAAACCTAATCTCGAAATACGCCAACCCAACATGTACCTTTGGAGACACCTGTAGTACTCCTTTATAATCACCCAGTTACGTTGTGACGTTTGGTAGCACCCAAAGTGTTCCTCCGGTAAACGGGAGTTGCATAATCTCATAGTTATAGGAACATGTATAAGTCATGAAGGAAGCAATAGCAACATACTAAACGATCGGGTGCTAAGCTAATGGAATGGGTCATGTCAATCAGATCATTCACTTAATGATGTGATCCCGTTAATCAAATAACAACTCATTGTTCATGGTTAGGAAACATAACCATCTTTGATTAATGAGCTAGTCAAGTAGAGGCATACTAGTGACACTTTGTTTGTCTATCTATTCACACATGTATTATGTTTCCGGTTAATACAATTTTAGCATGAATAATAAACATTTATCATGATATAAGGAAATAAATAATAACTTTATTATTGCCTCTAGGGCATATTTCCTTCAGTCTCCCACTTGCACTAGAGTCAATAATCTAGATTACACAGTAATGATTCTCACACCCATGGAGCCTTGGTGCTGATCATGTTTTGCTCGTGGAAGAGGCTTAGTCAACGGGTCTGCAACATTCAGCTCCGTATGTATCTTGCAAATCTCTATGTCTCCCACCTGGACTAGATCCCGGATGGAATTGAAGCGTCTCTTGATGTGCTTGGTTCTCTTGTGAAATCTGGATTCCTTTGCCAAGGCAATTGCACCAGTATTGTCACAAAAGATTTTCATTGGACCCGATGCACTAGGTATGACACCTAGATCGGATATGAACTCCTTCATCCAGACTCCTTCATTTGCTGCTTCCGAAGCAGCTATGTACTCCGCTTCACACGTAGATCCCGCTACAACGCTTTGTTTAGAACTGCACCAACTTACAGCCCCACCGTTTAATGTAAACACGTATCCGTTTTGCGATTTAGAATCGTCCGGATCAGTGTCGAAGCTTGCATCGACGTAACCATTTACGACAAGCTCTTTGTCACCTCCATAAACGAGAAACATATCCTTAGTCCTTTTCAGGTATTTCAGGATGTTCTTGACCGCTGTCTAGTGATCTACTCCTGGATTACTTTGGTACCTCCCTGCTAAACTAATAGCAAGGCACACATCAGGTCTGGTACATAGCATTGCATACATGATAGAGCCTATGGCTGAAGCATAGGGAACATCTTTCATATTCTCTCTATCTTCTGTAGTCGTCGGGCATTGAGTCTTACTCAACTTCACACCTTGTAACACAGGCAAGAACCCTTTATTTGCTTGATCCATTTTGAACTTCTTCAAAACTTTGTCAAGGTATGTGGTTTGTGAAAGTCCAATTAAGCGTCTTGATCTATCTCTATAGATCTTAATGCCTAATATGTAAGCAGCTTCACCGAGGTCTTTCATTGAAAAACTCTTATTCAAGTATCCCTTTATGCTATCCAGAAATTCTACATCATTTCCAATTAGTAATATGTCATCCACATATAATATCAGAAATGCTACAGATCTCCCACTCACTTTCTTGTAAATACAGGCTTCTCCAAAAGTCTGTATAAAACCAAATGCTTTGATCACATTATCAAAACGTTTATTCCAACTCCGAGAGGCTTGCACTAGTCCATAAATGGATCGCTGGAGCTTGCGCACTTTGTTAGCTCCCTTTGGATCGACAAAACCTTCTGGTTGCATCATATACAACTCTTCTTCCAGAAATCCATTCAGGAATGCAGTTTTGACATCCATCTGCCAAATTTCATAATCATAAAATGCGGCAATTGCTAACATGATTCGGACAGACTTAAGCATCGCTACGGGTGAGAAGGTCTCATCGTGGTCAATCCCTTGAACTTGCCAAAAACCTTTTGCGACAAGTCAAGCTTTGTAGACAGTAATATTACCGTCAGCGTCAGTCTTCTTCTTGAAGATCCATTTATTTTCAATTGCTCGCCGATCATCGGGCAAGTCAACCAAAGTCCATACTTTGTTCTCATACATGGATCCCATCTCAGATTTCATGGCTTCAAGCCACTTTGCGGAATCTGGGCTCACCATCGCTTCTTCATAGTTCGTAGGTTCATCATGATCTAGTAGCATGACTTCCAGAACGGGATTACCGTACCACCCTAGTGCGGATCTTACTCCGGTTGATCTACGAGGTTCAGTAGTATCTTGTTCTGGAGTTTCATGATCGTCATCATTAGCTTCCTCACTAACTGGTGTAGGTGTCACAGAAACAGTTTTCTGTGATGTACTACTTTCCAATAAGGGAGTAGGTACAGTTACCTCATCAAGTTCTACTTTCCTCCCACTCACTTCTTTCGAGAGAAACTCCTTCTCTAGAAAGTTTCCGAATTTAGCAACAAAAGTCTTGCCTTCGGATCTGTGATAGAAGGTGTATCCAATAGTCTCCTTTGAATATCCTATGAAGACACATTTCTCCGATTTGGGTTCAAGCTTATCAGGTTGAAGCTTTTTCACATAAGCATCGCAACCCCAAACTTTCAGAAACGACATCTTTGGTTTCTTGCCAAACCACAGTTCATAAGGCGTCGTCTCAACGGATTTTGATGGTGCCCTATTTAACGTGAATGGGGCCGTCTCTAGAGCGTACCCCCAAAACGATAGCGGTAAATCAGTAAGAGACATCATAGATTGCACCATATCTAGTAACGTACGATTACGACGTTCGGACACACCATTACGCTGTGGTGTTCCGGGTGGCGTGAGTTGCGAAACTATTCCACAATTTTTCAAATGTACACCAAACTCGTAACTCAATAATGTTCATGCTCAACACTGGCACCAAATAACAATTATTCAGGTCTAAAACTAATCCCGAAGGTAGATGTAGAGGTAGCGTGCCGACGGCGATCACATCAACTTTGGAACCATTTCCCACGTGCATCGTCACCTCGTCCTTAGCCAATCTTTGCTTAATCCGTAGTCCCTTGGTTCACCTTGCCATCCTTCTTATCCGTCAAATACTTGGGGCAGTTCCGCTTCCAGTGACCAGTTTTTTTGAAGTAGAAGCACTCCTTCTCAGGCTTAGGTCTAGACTTGGGTTTCTTCTCTTGAGCAACAACTTGTTTGCTGTTCTTCTTGAAGTTCCCTTTCTTCTTCCCTTTACCCTTTTTCTTGAAACTGGTGGTCTTTGACCATCAACACTTGATGCTCCTTCTTGATTTCTACCTCGCAGCTCTTTAGCATTGCGAAGAGCTCGGGAATCGTCTTATCCATCCCTTGCATATTATAGTTCATCACGAAGCTCTTGTAGCTTGGTGGCAGTGATTGAAGAACTCTGTCAATGACACTATCAACAGGAAGATTAACTCCCAGTTGAGTCAAGTGATTATGATACCCAGACATTTTGAGTATATGTTCACTGACAGAACTATTCTCCTCCATCTTGCAGCTATAGAACTTATTGGAGACTTCATATCTCTCAATCCGGGCATTTGCTTGAAATATTAACTTCAACTCCTGGAACATCTCATATGCTCCATGACGTTCAAAACGTCGTTGAAGTCCCGGTTCTAAGCCGTAAAGCATGGCACACTGAACTATCGAGTAGTCATCAGCTTTGCTCTGCCAGACGTTCATAACATCTGGCGTTGCTCCTGCAGCGGGTTTGGCACCCAGCGGTGCTTCCAGGACGTAATTCTTCTGTGCAGCAATGAGGATAATCCTCAAGTTACGGACCCAGTCCGTGTAATTGCTACCATCATCTTTCAACTTTGCTTTCTCAAGGAACGCATTAAAATTCAACGGAACAACAGCACGGCCATCTACAACAACATAGACAAGCAAAATACTATCGGGTACTAAGTTCATGATAAATTAAGTTCAATTAATCATATTACTTAAGAACTCCCACTTAGATAGACATCCCTCTAATCATCTAAGTGATCACGTGATCCATATCAACTAAACCATGTCCGATCATCACGTGAGATGGAGTAGTTTTCAATGGTGAACATCACTATGTTGATCATATCTACTATATGATTCACGCTCGACCTTTCGGTCTCAGTGTTCCGAGGCCATATCTGCATATGCTAGGCTCGTCAAGTTTAACCCGAGTATTCTGCGTGTGCAAAACTGGCTTGCACCCGTTGTAGATACGTAGAGCTTATCACACCCGATCATCACGTGGTGTCTCGGCACGACGAACTTATGCAACGGTGCATACTCAGGGAGAACACTTGTACCTTGAAATTTAGTGAGAGATCATCTTATAATGCTACCGTCAATCAAGCAGAATAAGATATAAAGGATAAACATCACATGCAATCAATATAAGTGATATGATATGGCCATCATCATCTTGTGCCTGTGATCTCCATCTCCAAAGCACCGTCATGATCACCATCGTCACCGGCTTGACACCTTGATCTCCATCGAAGCATCGTTGTCGTCACGCCAACTATTGCCTCACGACTATCGCTACCGCTTAGTGATAAAGTAAAGCAATTACATGGCGATTGCATTTCATACAATAAAGCGACAACCATATGGCTCCTGCCAGTTGCCGATAACTGTGTTACAAAACATGATCATCTCATACAATAAAATTTAGCATCATGTCTTGACCATATCACATCACAACATGCCCTACAAAAACAAGTTAGACGTCCTCTACTTTGTTGTTGCAAGTTTTACGCGGCTGCTAGAGGCTGAGCGAGAACCATTCTTACCTACGCATCAAAACCACAACGATATTTCGTCAAGTATGTGCTGTTTTTAACCTTTAACAAGGACCAGGTGTAGTCACACTCGGTTCAACTAAAGTTGGAGAAACTGACACCCGCCAGCCACCTGTGTGTGAAGCACGTCGGTAGAACCAGTCTCGCATAAGCGTACGCATAATGTCGGTCCGGGCGCTTCATCCAACAATACCGCCGAACCAAAGTATGACATGCTGGTAAGCAGTATGACTTGTATCGCTCACAACTCACTTGTGTTCTACTGTTGCATATAAGATCTACGCATAAACCTGGCTCGGATGCCACTGTTGGGGAACGTAGTAATTTCAAAAAAAAATCTACGCACACGCAATATCATGGTGATGCATAGAAACGACAGGGAAGAGTATCGTCCACGTACCCTCGTAGACCGTAAGCGGAAGCATTATGAGAACATGGTTGATGTAATCGAACGTCTTCACGATCCAACCGATCCAAGTACCGAACGCACGGCACCTCCGAGTTCAGCACACGTTCAGCTCGATGACGTCCCACGAACTCCGATCCAACAGAGCTTCACGGGAGAGTTCCGTCAGCACGACGGCATGATGACGGTGATGATGTTGCTACCGACGCAGGGCTTCGCCTAAGCACCGCTACGATATGATCGAGATTATGGTGGAGGGGGCACCGCACATGGCTAAGGGATCAATGATCAACTTGTGTGTTATAGGGTGCCCCCCTGCCCCCGTATATAAAGGAGCAAGTGGGGAGGCCGGCCGGCCCATGTAGGGCGCGCCAGGAGGAGTCCTCCTCCTCCTAGTAGGAGTAGGACTCCCCTTTCCTCCTCCTACCCCTTTCCTACTCACTAGGAGGAGGAAAGGAGGAGGAAGGGAGAAGGAAGGAGAGGGGGAAGGAGGAAAGGGGGCCGCCCTAGTCCAATTCGGTTTGGGCTAGGGGGCCGCGCGCCCTGCCTCCTCTCTTCCACCACTTGGCCCATGAGGCCCAATACTTCTTCCCCGTATTCCCTAACTCCCCGGTACTCCGAAAAATACCCGAATCACTCGGAACCTTTCCGATTCCGAATATAGTCGTCCAATATATCGATCTTTATGTCTCGACCATTTGGAGACACCTTGTCATGTCCCCGATCTCATCCGGGACTCCGAACTACCTTCGGTACATCAAATCACATAAACTCATAATACTATGTCTCGACCATTTCGAGACTCCTCGTCATGTCCGTGATCACATCCGGGACTCCGAACAACCTTCGGTACATCAAAATGCATAAACTCATAATATAACTGTCATCGTAACCTTAAGCGTGCGGACCCTACGGGTTCGAGAACAATGTAGACATGACCGAGACATGTCTCCGGTCAATAACCAATAGCGGGACCTGGATGCCCATATTGGCTCCTACATATTCTACGAAGATCTTTATCGGTCAGACCGCATAACAACATACGTCGTTCCCTTTGTCATCGGTATGTTACTTGCCCAAGATTCGATCATCAGTATTCCAATACCTAGTTCAATCTCGTTGCCGGCAAGTCTCTTTACTCGTTCTATAATACATCATCCCGCAACTCACTCATTAGTTGCAATGCTTGCAAGGCTTAAGTGATGTGCATTATCAAGAGGGCCCAGAGATACCTCTCCGACAATCGGAGTGACAAAACCTAATCTCGAAATAGGCCAACCCAACATGTACCTTTGGAGACACCTGTAGTACTCCTTTATAATCACCCAGTTACGTTGTGACGTTTGGTAGCACCCAAAGTGTTCCTCCGGTAAACAGGAGTTGCATAATCTCATAGTTATAGGAACATGTATAAGTCATGAAGAAAGCAATAGCAACATACTAAACGATCGGGTGCTAAGCTAATGGAATGGGTCATGTCAATCAGATCATTCACTTAATGATGTGATCCCGTTAATCAAATGACAACTCATTGTTCATGGTTAGGAAACATAACCATCTTTGATTAATGAGCTAGTCAAGTAGAGGCATACTAGTGACACTTTGTTTGTCTATGTATTCACACATGTATTATGTTTCCGGTTAATACAATTTTAGCATGAATAATAAACATTTATCATGATATAAGGAAATAAATAATAACTTTATTATTGCCTCTAGGGCATATTTCCTTCATTTACCTTAATACTTTTGTTGTAGTTGCGGATGCTTGCAATAGAGGTTAATCATAGGTGGGATGCTTGTTCAAGTAAGAATAGCACCCAAGCACCGGTCCACCCACATATCAAATTATCAAAGTATCGAACGCGAATCATATGAACGTGATGAAAACTAGCTTGACGATATTCCCATGTGTCCTTGGGAGCGCTTTTCCTGTTATAAGAGTTTGTTCCGGCTTGTCCTTTGCTACAAAAAGTATTGGGCCACCTTGCTGCACTTTATTTACTTTTGTTACTTGTTGCTCGTTACAATTTACCTTATCACAAAACTATCTGTTATCACTTATTTCAGTACTTGCAGAGAATACATTGCTGGAAACCGCTTATCATTTCCTTCTGCTCCTCGTTGGGTTCGACACTCTTACTTATCGAAAGGACTACGATAGATCCCCTATACTTGTGGGTCATCAAGACTCTTTTCTGGCGCCGTTGCCGGGGAGTGTAGCGCCTTTGGTAGGTGGGATTTGGTAAGGAAAAATTTATATAGTGTGCTGAAATTTACTGTCACTTGTTACTATGGAAAGTAATTCTCTGAGGGGCTTGTTCGGGGTATCTTCACCCCGTCCAGTAGAGCAAATAGTTGCTCCTCAACCTACTGAACCTATTGAAAATGAAACTCCTTTTGAATTTCCTTCGGGTATGATGGAAAAACTGCTAGCTAACCCTTTTACAGGAGATGGAACAAAGCAACCTGATGAGCACTTAATATATGTGGATGAAGTTTGTGGATTATTTATGGTTGCAGGTATACCCGATGATGTTGCTAAGAAGAAGGTCTTCCCTTTATCTTTGAAGGGAGATGCATTGATATGGTATAGGCTATGTGATGATATGAGATCATGGAACTATAAAAGATTGAGGTTGGAATTTCATCAAAAGTATTACCCTATGCATCTCGTTCATCGTGATCACAATTATATATATAATTTCTGGCCTCGCGAAGGAGAAAGCATCGCTCAAGCTTGGGGGAGGCTTAAATCAATGTTATATTCATTCCCCAATCATGAGCTCTCAAGAGAAATAATTATGCAAAGTTTTTATGCTCGGCTTTCTCATAATAATCAAACCATGCTCGATACTTCTTGTGCTGGCTCTTTTATGATGAAGACTATTGAATTCAGATGGAATTTATTGGATAGAATTAAACGCAACTCTGAAGATTGGGACCTCGACGTAGGTAAGGAGTCAGGTATGACACCTAAGTTTGATTGTGTTAAATCTTTTATGGACACCGATATTTACCATAGGTTTAGCACTAAGTATGGACTTCACTCTGAGATAGTAGCTTCTTTCTGTGAATCTTTTGCTACTTATGTTGATCTCCCTAAGGAGAAGTGGTTTAAATATCATCCTCCCATAGAAGTAAAAGTAGCTGCACCTATTAAAGTTGAAGAAAAGACTGTCGCTTATAATGATCCTATTGTTCCTACTTCTTATGTTGAGAAACCACCTTTCCCTGTTAGAGTAAAGGATCATGCTAAAGCTTCAACTGTTGTTCGTAAAAGCAATATTAGAACTTATACACCCCCTGAGCAAGTTAAAGTAGAACCTAATATTGCTATTGTTAAAGATCTCTTGTCTGATAATATTGATGGGCATGTTATTCAGTTCGAAGGTGAAACTGCTAGAATTGCTAAACCTTGTGCTAAAGATAAACATAGACCTGTGGTAGGCGTGCCTGTTATTTCTGTTAAAATAGGAGATCATTGTTATCATGGCTTATGTGATATGGGTGCGAGTGCTAGTGTTATACCGCATACTTTATACGAAGAAATTAAGAATGAAATTGCACCTCCTGAGTTAGAAGGTATTGATGTCACAATTAAACTTGCCAATAGAGATACTATTTCACCAATTGGAATTGTTAGAGATGTTGAAGTCTTGTGTGGGAAAACTAAATATCTTGCTGATTTTCTTGTTCGTACTTCTCCGCAAGATAGCTTTTGTGCCATTATATTTGGTACACCCTTCTTGAAAACTGTTAATGCTAGGATAGATTGCGAAAAGAATGTTGTTACTATTGGCTTGGATGATATGGTTCATGAGTTTAATTTCTCTAAATTTAGTAAACAACATCATGAGGAAGAATTACCTAGTAAGGAAGAAATTATTGGTCTTGCTTCTATTGCCGTACCTCCTAGTGATCCTTTAGAACACTATTTGCTAGACCATGAAAATGATATGTTCATGAATGAAAGAATGGAAATAGATGAAGTATTCTTTAAACAGGAACCTATTCTGCAACACAACTTGCCTGTTGAAATTTTAGGGGATCCTCCTCCACCCAAGGGTGATCCCGTGTTTGAGCTTAAACCTTTGCCTGATAATCTTAAATATGCCTATCTTGATGAAAAGAAGATATATCTTGTTATTATTAGTGCTAACCTTTCAGAGCATGAAGAAGAAAGATTATTGAAAACTCTGAAGAAGCATCGTGCTGCTATTGGATATATTCTTGATGATCTTAAGGGCATTAGTCCCACTCTATGTCAACATAAAATAAATTTGGAGGCGGGCGCCAAACCAGTTCGTGATCCTCAACGACGTCTGAATCCTAAAATGAAAGAAGTGGTAAGAAAAGAAATACTCAAGCTTCTGGAGGCAGGTATAATTTATCCCGTTGCTGATAGTCAGTGGGTAAGTCCTGTCCATTGTGTCCCTAAGAAGGGAGGTATTACTGTTGTTCCTAATGATAAAGATGAATTGATTCCACAAAGAATTATCACAGGTTATAGGATGGTAATTGATTTCCGCAAATTAAATAAAGCTACTAAGAAAGATCATTACCCCTTACCTTTTATTGATCAAATGCTAGAAATATTATGCAAACATACACACTATTGCTTTCTAGATAGTTATTCTGGTTTCTCTCAAATACCTGTGTCGTCTAGAGATCAATCAAAGACTACTTTTACATGCCCTTTTGGTACTTTTGCTTATAGATGTATGCCTTTTGGTTTATGTAATGCACCTGCTACCTTTCAAAGATGCATGATGGCTATATTCTCTAACTTTTGTGAAAAGATTTGTGAGGTTTTCATGGACAACTTTTCTGTCTATGGTTCCTCTTTTGATGATTGCTTGAGCAATCTTGATCGAGTTTTGCAGAGATGTGAAGAAACTAATCTTGTCTTGAATTGGGAAAAGTGCCACTTTATGGTTAATGAAGGTATTGTCTTGGGGCACAAAGTTTCTGAAAGAGTTATTGAAGTTGATAAAGCCAAGGTTGATGCTATTGAAAAGATGCCATGTCCCAAGGACATCAAAGGTATAAGAAGTTTCCTTGGTCATGCTGGATTTTATAGGAGGTTCATTAAGGACTTCTCAAAAATTTCTCGGCCTTTGACTAATTTATTGCAAAAAGATATACCATTTGTGTTTGATGATGATTGTGTAGAAGCATTTGAAATACCTAAGAAAGCATTAGTCTCTGCACCTGTTGTTCAGCCACCCGATTGGAATTTACCCTTTCAAATTATGTGTGATGCTAGTGATTATGCTGTAGGTGCTGTTCTAGGGCAAAGAGTTGATAAGAAATTAAATGTTATTCATTATGCTAGTAAGACTCTAGACAATGCTCAAAGAAATTATGCTACTACTGAAAAAGAGCTTCTAGCAGTTGTATTTGCTTGTGATAAGTTCAGACCTTATATTGTTGATTCTAAAGTAACTATTCACATTGATCATGCTGCTATTAAATACCTTATGGAAAAGAAAGATGCTAAACCTAGACTTATTAGATGGGTTCTCTTGCTACAAGAATTTGATTTGCATATTGTTGATAGAAAGGGAGCTGAGAACCCTGTTGCAGACAACTTGTCTAGGTTAGAGAATGTTCTTGATGACCCACTACCCATTAATGATAGCTTTCTTGATGAACAATTAAATGTTATAATTACTTCTCGTAGTACTCCATGGTATGCTGATTATGCTAATTATATTGTTGCTAAGTTTATACCACCTAGCTTCACATACCAGCAAAAGAAAAAGTTTTTCTATGATTTAAGACATTGCTTTTGAGATGATCCACATCTTTATAAAGAAGGAGTAGATGGTGTTATTAGACGTTGTGTACCTGAGCATGAACAGGAACAGATCCTATGCAAGTGTCACTCCGAGGCTTATGGAGGACACCACGCTGGAGATAGAACTGCACATAAGGTATTGCAATCTGGTTTTTATTGGCCTACTCTCTTCAAGGATGCTCGTAAGTTTGTCTTGTCTTGTGATGAATGTCAAAGAATTGTCAATATTAGTAGACGTCAAGAAATGCCTATGAATTATTCACTTGTTATTGAACCATTTGATGTTTGGGGCTTTGATTATATGGGACCTTTTCCTGCCTCTAATGGATACACACATATTGTAGTTGCTGTTGATTATGTTACTAAGTGGGTAGAAGCTATTCGAACTAGTAGTGCTGATCATAACACTTCTATTAAAATGCTTAAGGAAGTTATTTTTCCGAGGTTTGGAGTCCCTAGATATTTAATGACTGATGGTGGTTCACACTTTATTCATGGTGCTTTCCATAAAATGCTTGCTAAATATGATGTTAATCATAGAATTGCATCTCCTTATCACCCTCAGTCTAGTGGTCAAGTAGAGTTGAGCAATAGAGAGCTCAAATTAATTTTGCAAAAGACTGTTAATAGGTCTAGAAAGAATTGGTCCAAGAAACTTGATGATGCATTATCGGCTTATAGAACTGCATATAAAAATCCTATGGGTATGTCTCCGTATAAAATGATTTATGGAAAAGCATGTTACTTACCTCTCGAACTGGAACATAAGGCATATTGGGCTATTAAAGAGCTCAACTATGATTTTAAACTTGCCGGTGAGAAGAGGTTATTTGATATTAGCTCACTTGATGAATGGAGAACCCAAGCTTATGAAAATGCCAAGTTGTTTAAAGAAAAAGTTAAAAGATGGCATGAGAAAAGGATACAAAAGCGTGAGTTTAATGTAGGTGATTATGTATTGCTATACAACTCTCGTTTAAGATTTTTTTGCAGGAAAACTTCTCTCTAAATGGGAAGGCCCCTATGTTACCGAAGAGGTCTATCGTTCCGGTGCCATAAAAATCAACAACTTCGAGGGCACAAATCCGAAGGTGATAAACGGTCAAAGAATCAAACATTATATCTCAGGTAATCCCGTAAATGTTGAAACCAATATTATTGAAACCGTAACCCCGGAGGAATACATAAGGGACACCTTACAGACCGTTTCAGACTCCGAAAAGGAATAGCTATGTGGTACGGTAACTAAACCGACTCCAAATCAATTTTTAAGGCAATATTTCTCCGTTTTGGAATACTTAGAAAAATAGAAAAATAAGTAGCAGTCCGGGAAGGACACGAGGGTCCCACGAGGGTGGTGGGCGCACCCCCCCTACCTCGTGAGCACCTCGTGTGCCTTCCGGACTCCATTTTCTTGCACGTTACGTATTTTGGTCGGTAGAAATTCATTATATAACCTCCCGAAGGTTTTGATTCCCGTATCACGCAAACCTCCTCTGTTCTTGTTTCGAGCTATTTTCTGACAGATCTAGGTTATCATGACGGCCCCAAGCACCTCCAAGGACAAGTTCTTCGAGAATGTCATCAACCCTTACCTCGCGGAGGTGCTGCGACACCCTCAAACCATTGAGTTGCATGATGGGTTGCTGCACATCCGCGATGAAGAGGGACCAAAGGGGACCGGAAGCATGGAGACGAGGCTCGAAGCAGTGGAGCAACAAGTTTTCAAGTGCCAAGGGATGGTGGAACATGGACTCAACTCTAACCACATGATGATCGCGGAGTTCACTAGCAACCACAAGTTGGATGCTGACAACATCGGGGAGACTATCTTCAAGCTTCATGAGAAGATCGAGCACCTCCAAGCCCAAATCTATGACCTGCAAAACCAAAACTGTGAGTATGAATATAGATTCAAAAGGATGAGTTTGGCTGCATATTTGAGGATCCCGGAGACTCGATCATCTTTCTATGATGGAGACCTATGCCTTGGAAGATGGACGCAAGGCCCGCATCATCTACAACACCTCCACCTTCTTCACCGACAAAGGAGATATAATCACATGGGTATGGGCACTCCCCTTGGCAATTGCCAAGCTTGGGGGAGGTGCCCCGGTATTGTATCACAATCACAACTCCTATCTTTACCGTTTTTTAGTTCGATCCTATTAGTAGTATCTTGATCTAGTAGAATAAAGTTTATGGCATGATCTAGTTTTGAGTTTGCTTTATGATCTCTCTTTGTAATCGAGTCCGTGAGCTATATATAATAAATATTAGTGTTGAGTCAAGGGCTTGATTATTTTTCCATGATCTTTGGTGAATAAAAGAAAGAAGAAAAGAATAAAAGAAACAAAAAGTTCATATTGATCTTATTGAGAGTAATGACTTCACATAGAAAGAGTATGATGATTAAAAGTTGTTGGGAGTTGGTAGACATAGCTTTGGTCATTGTTGCAATTAATAGGAAGTAATAAGGAAAGAGAGGTTTTCACATATAGATATATTATCATTAACATCTTTTATGATTGGGAGCACTCATTAAAATATGACATGCTAAAGGGTTGATGTTGGACAAGGAAGACAACATAATGAGTTATGTCTTTCTTATATCTGAGATAAAGTATGTTGTCATGGATCCTCTAACTTGTTGAGCTTGCCTTTCCCCCTCATGCTAGCCAAATTCTCAGCACCAAGTAGAAATACTACTTGTGCTTCCAAATACCCTTAAACCAGTTTTGCCATCAGAGTCCACCATATCTACCTATGGATTGAGTAAGATCCTTCAAGTAAGTTGTCATTGGTGCAAAGCAATAAAAATTGCTCTAAATTTGTATGATTGATTGGTGTGGGAGAAATAAGCTTTATACGATCTTGTGATGTGGAAGTAATAAAAGCGACGGACTGCATAATAAAGGTTCATATCATAAGGGGCAATATAAAGTGACGTTCTTTCACATTGAGATTTTGTGCATCCAACCATAAAAGCGCATGGCAACCTCTGCTGCCCTCTGCGAAGGGCCTATCTTTTATTATTATCTTCTACCTTATGCAAGAGTCATGGTGATCTTCACCTTTTCTTTTTCATTTTATCCTTTGGCAAGCTCAGCATGTTGGAAAGAACATGATATATATATATATATATCTAATTGGATGTAGGGGAGCATGAACCATTATTGTTGACATTACCCTTGAGGTAAAAGGTTGTGGGGCAAAACTATAAGCCCCTATCTTTCTCTGTGTCCGACTAAAACTCCGTAACCACAAGTATTGCGTGAGTGTTAGCAATTATGGAGGACTAAATGATAGTTGAGTATGTGGACTTGCTTTTCAGCTCTGACATAGACTCTTTCCGATGTTATGATAAATTGAAATTGCTTCAATGACTGAGATTATAGTTTGTCGGAGCCAATAAGGTTTATGATTTATACTCTTGCATTGTGAATAGATCATCACTTGAACATAAATCATATGACAAAATCTATATATGTTGCTGTTATGAGATTAATCATGATGCCTTCATGTCCGTATTTTATTTTTATCAACGCCTCTACCTCTAAACATGAGGACATATTTATTGTTATCGTCTTTTCGCTTGAGGACAAGCGAGGTCTAAGCTTGGGGGACTTGATACGTCCATTTTGCATCATGCTTTTATATCGATATTTATTGCATTATGGGCTGTTATTTCACTTTATGTCACAATACTTATGGCTATTCTCTCTTATTTTACAAGGTTTACATGAAGAGGGAGAATGCCGGCAGTTGGAATTCTGGGCTGGAAAAGGAGCAAATATTAGAGACCTATTCTGCGCAACTCCAAAAGTCCTGAAACTCCACGAAACATCTTAAAATAAATAAAGAAAAATCCTCGCCAAAGATGAAGGCCAGGGGGCCCACACCCTGCTCACGAGGGTGGGGCGCCCCCCCCCCTCCTAGGGCGCGCCCCCCTACCTCGTGGGCCCCCTGGTGGGTCTCTGACGTCCATCTTCTGCTATATAAAGTCTTTCGATGAGAAAAAATCAGGGGGAACTTTTTGGGACGAGACTCCGCCGCCACGAGGCGGAACCTTGGCGGAACCAATCTAGAGCTCCGGCAGAGTTGTTCTGCCGGGGATACTTCCCTCCGGGAGGGGGAAATCATCACCATCGTCATCACCAGCGCTCCTCTCATTGGGAGAGGGCAATCTCCATCAACATCTTCACCAGCACCATCTCATCTCCAAACCCTAGTTCATCTCTTGTATCCAATTCTTGTCTCAAAGTCCGGGATTGGTGCTAGTAGGTTGCCAGTAGTGTTGATTACTCCTTGTAGTTGATGCTCATTGGTTTATTTGGTGGAAGATCATATGTTCAGATCCTATATGCATATTATTACCCCTCTGATTATGAACATGAATATGCTTTGTGAGTAATTACGTTTGTTCCTGAGGACAAGGGAGAAGTCTTGCTATTAGTAGTCATGTGAATTTGGTATTCGTTTGATATTTTGATAAGATGTATGTTGTCTAGCCTATAGTGGTGTTATGTGAACGTCGACTACATGACACTTCACCATTATTTGGGCCTAGAGGAAGGCATTGGGATGTAATAAGTAGATGATGGGTTGCTAGAGTGACAGAAGCTTAAACCCTAGTTTATGCGTTGCTTCGTAAGGGGCTGATTTGGATCCACATGTTTCATGATATGGTTAGGTTTACCTTAATACTTTTGTTGTAGTTGTGGATGCTTGCAATAGAGGTTAATCATAAGTGGGATGCTTGTTCAAGTAAGAACAGCACCCAAGCACCGGTCCACCCACATATCAAATTATTAAAGTATCGAACGCGAATCATATGAACGTGATGAAAACTAGCTTGACGATATTCCCATGTGTCCTCGGGAGAGCTTTTCCTATTATAAGAGTTTGTTTCGGCTTGTCCTTTGCTACAAAAAGGATTGGGCCACCTTGCTGCACTTTATTTACTTTTGTTACTTGTTGCTCGTTACAATTTACCTTATCACAAAACTATCTGTTAGCACTTATTTCAGTACTTCCAGAGAATACCTTGCTGAAAACCGCTTATCATTTCCTTCTGCTCCTCGTTGGGTTCGACACTCTTACTTATCGAAAGGACTACGATAGATCCCCTATACTTGTGGGTCATCACACCACTAGAGGAAAGACAACATGCATCTCATTAAAATATCAAACGAATACCAGATTCACATGACTACTTATAGCAAGACTTCTCCCATGTCCTCAGGAACAAATGTAACTACTCACAAATCATATTCATGTTCATAATCAGAGGGGTATTAATATGCATAAAGGATCTGAACATATGATCTTCCACCGAATAAACCAACTAGCATCAACTACAAGGAGTAATCAACACTACTAGCAACCCACAGGTACCAATCTGAGGTTTTGAGACAAAGATTGGATACAAGAGATGAACTAGGGTTTGAGATGTGATGGTGCTGGTGAAGATGTTGATGGAGATTGACCCCCTCCGGATGAGAGGATCGTTGGTGATGACGATGGTGATGATTTCCCACTACCGGAGGGAAGTTTCCCCGGCAGAACAGCCCCGCCGGAGCCCTAGATTGGTTCCACCAAGGTTCTGCCTCGTGGCGGCGGAGTTTCATCCCGTGAGCTAGCTTATGATTTTTTCCTTGACGAAAGACTCCATATATCCAAAGATGGGCATCAGAGGGCTGCCAGGGGCCCACAAGGCAGGGGGCGTGCCCAGGGGGGTAGGGCGCGCCCCCACCCTCGTGGATGGTCGGTGGCCCCCCTCTGGTACTTCTTTCGCCCAATATTTTTTATATATTCTGAAACTTGCTCCCGTGAAGTTTCAGGACTTTTGGAGTTGTGTAGAATAGGTCTCTAATATTTGCTCCTTTTCCAGCCTAGAATTCCAGCTGTCGGCATTCTCCCTCTTCATGTAAACCTTATAAAATAAGAAAGAATAGGCATAAGTATTGTGACATAATGTGTAATAACATCCCATAATGCAATAAATATCGATATAAAAGCATGATGCAAAATGGATGTATCAACTCCCCCAAGCTTAGACCTCGCTTGTCCTCAAGCGAAAGCCGATATCGAAAAATATGTCCACATGTTTAGAGATAGAGGTGTCGATAAAATAAAATATGGACATGAGGGCATCATGATCATTATTATAACAGCAACACACACACACACACACACACATATATATATATATATATTGCCATATGATCTCTTACGCTAGACTAACAATTCATTCACAGTTTCAAGTATGAATCATAAACTTCATTGAAAACTAACAACCTATAATCTCAGTCATTGAAGCAATTGCAATTTATCATAACATCGGAAAGAGTCAATATAAGAGCTTTTCAGCAAGTCCACATACTCAACTATCATTTAGTATTTCACGATTGCTAACACTCACACAATATTTATGGGTATGAAGTTTTAATCGGACATAGAGAAAGATAGGAGCTTATAGTATTGCCTCCCAACCTTCTACCTCAAGGGTAATGTCAACAATAATAGTTCATGAAAACTCACATCCAATTAGCTATATATATATCTGGATCTTTGCAACACGTTGTGCTTGCCAAAGGATAAAATGTAAAAAGGAAAGGTGAAGATCACCGTGACTCTTTGCATGAAGTATAAGCCAAGAATAAAAGATAGGCCCATCGCAGAGGGAATCAGAGGTTGTCATGTGCTTTTATGGTTGGATGCACGAAGTCTTAGTGCAAAAGAACATCACTTTATATTGCCACTTGTGATATGGACCTTTATTATGCAGTCTGTCGCTTTTATTCCTTCCACGTCACAAGATCGTATAAAGCTTATTTTCTCCACACTAGTAAATCATACATATTTAGAGAGCAATTTTTATTGCTTGCAACGATGACAACTTACTTGAGGGATCTTACTCAATCCATAGGTACATATGGTGGACTCTCATGGCAAAACTGGTTTTAAAGGTATTTGGAAGCACAAGTTGTATCTCTACTTGTGTAGGATCGAAAGTATGTCTAGAGGGGGGGTGATTAGACTACTTGACCAAATAAAAACTTAACCTTTTCCCAATTTTAGTTCTTGGCAGATTTTAGCTATTGTAGGACAAGTCAAGCAATCATCACACAATTCAAGCAAGCATGCAAAGAGTATATTGGAAGCGGAAAGTAAAGCATGCAACTTGCAAGAATGTAAAGGGAAGGGTTTGGAGAATTCAAACGCAATTGGAGACACGGATGTTTTTCCCGTGGTTCGGATAGGTGGTGATATCCTACATCCACGTTGATGGAGACTTCAACCCACAAAGGGTAACGGTTGCGCGAGTCCACGAAGGGCTCCACCCACAAAGGGTAACGGTTGCGCGAGTCCACGGAGGGCTCCACCCACGAAGGGTCCACAAAGAAGCAACCACCCACAAAGGGTCCATGAAGAAGCAACCTTGTCTATCCCACCATGGCCATCGCCCACAAAGGACTTGCCTCACTAGCGGTAGATCTTCACGAAGTAGGCGATCTCCTTGCCCTTACAAACTCCTTGGTTCAACTCCACAATCTTGTCGGAGGCTCCCAAGTGACACCTAGCCAATCTAGGAGACACCACTCTCCAAGAAGTAACAAATGGTGTGTAGGTAATGAACTCCTTGCTCTTCTGCTTCAAATGATAGTCTCCCCAACACTCAACTCTCTCTCATAGGATTTGGATCTGGTGGAAAGAAGATTTGAGTGGAAAGCAACTTGGGAAGGCTAGAGATCAAGATTCATATGGTAGGAATGGAATATCTTGGTCTCAACACATGAGTAGCTGGTTCTCTCTCAGAACATATGAGTTGGAATTGTATATGTGTTCTGATGGCTCTCTCTCCGAATGAAGAGGAGGTGGAGGGGTATATATAGCCTCCACACAAAATCCAACCATTACACACAGTTTTCCAATCTCGGTGGGACCGAATCAACAAACTCGGTCGGACCGAAAAGGTAAACCTAGTGACCGTTAGAGATTTTCGGTGGGACTGACATGCAACTCGGTAGGACCGATATGGTTAGGGTTTGGGCATAACGTAATCTCGGTGAGACCGATTACACAAACTCGGTGAGACCGATTTTGGTAATTAGCTAACCAGAGAGTTGGTCAGGCAAACTCGGTGGGACCGATTTGCTCTTTCGGTGAGACCGAAAAGTTACAAAAAGGAAACACTGAATTTACATTGCAATCTCAGTGGGACCGATCCGCTCTTTCGGTGAGACCGAAAAGTTACGAAAGGGAAATAGAGAGTTTGCAATCCCATCTCGGTGAGACCGAGATCCCTATCGGTAGAACCGAATTGCTAGGGTTTGGCAGTGGCTTATGACAAGTGAAACTCGGTGGCGCCAGATAGAAAGAATCAGTAGGACCGAGTTTGGCTTAGGGTTTAGGTCATATGTGGATATGGGAAAGTAGTTGAGGGTTTTGGAGCATATCACTAAGCACATGAAGCAAGAGGCTCATTAAGCAACACCTCATCCCTCCTTGATAGTATTGGCTTTTCTTAAAGACTCAATGTGATCTTGGATCACTAAAATATAAAATGAAGAGTCTTGAGCTTTTGAGCTTGAGCCAAACTTTTGTCCTTAGCATTTTGAGGGTTCCACTTTCACATCCATGCCATGCCAATCATTGAGCTTTCCTGAAATAATCATCTTGGAATAGCATTAGCTCAATGAGCTATATGTTGTTATGAATTACCAAAACCACCTAGGGATAGTTGCACTTTCAACTTGGTGCAAAGAATTTGGCTAGCATGAGAGGGAAAGGCAAGCTCAACATGTTGGATGATCCATGAAAATATAATTTATTTCAGATGTAAGAAAACATAACCCATTACGTTGTCTTCCTTGTCCAACATCAACTCTTTAGCATGTCATATTTTAATGAGTGCTCACAATCATAAAAGATGTCCAAGATAGTATATTTATATGTGAAAAACTCTCTTTCTTTATTACTTCCTATTAATTGCAATGATGACCAAAACTATGTTTGTCAACTCTCAACCACTTTTATTCATCATACTTTTTATATGTGAAGTCATTACTCTCCATAAAATCCATATGATCTCTTTAATTCTTTCTATTCTTTCTCTTTTATTTTATTTTTCTCAAGATCATAGCAAGATAATCAAGCCCTTGACTCAACACTAATCTTTATTATATATAGCTCACGGACTCGATTACATAGAAGGATCATAAAGCAAAACTCAAAACTAGATCATACTAAAACTTTATTCTACTAGATCAAGAAAAATGGTGATATGATACCGGGGCACTCCCCCAAGCTTAGCAGTTGCCAAGGGGAGTGCCCATACCCGTGTGTTCATGCCTCCTTCTTCTGGGGTGGTGATGTGATATTCTTGGCGATGATGCCCCTCGGGATACGATTCTCTTCCTCGAGCTTATTGACTTGCTGCTTGAGGTCCATTATTTCCTTACGGAGCTTACCCGTAATGGCTAAAGCTCCTTTCACCCAAGGATGTTGCATGGCTGCGGGAGAAGTAACACTCTTTTTCATATTTTCATAAGAAAGAAACCTAAGATTGGAAGGTATGACCGAGTTTGGAATAGCTGAGCTCTGCAGTTCCCCCATTGTGAATCCGGCTCGGAAACGAGATATAACTTCTTGATCCTCCTCCATTGCATCTATCCTTTTCAAGTCGGCCCCCATCTCTTCCTCAATTGATGGCCCAAAGTGGTCAGTACTGCTGTTTGCTCTTGGCCTAGTTGTCGGATGAGACACCCGACTCTCCCCGACTAACTCTTGAGAAGACATCTAGCTCTAAATCCGCGGGAGAAATAGCTCGAAACAAAAAACAGAGGATATTTGCGTGATACGGTGGTCAAAACCTTTGGGAGATTATATAATGAATATTTATCGACCAAAAGAAGTATCGTGCAAGAAAACGGAGTCTGGAGAGCACATGAGGTGCCCACGAGGCAGGGGGTGCGCCCTCCACCCTCGTGGACGCCTCGTGTCCTTCTCGGACTGCTTCTAATTTTCCTATTTTCTTAAATATTCCAAAACGGAGAAAAATTGCTATTAGAACTGTTTTGGAGTCGGTTTACTTACCGTACCTCATACTTATTCCTTTTCAGAGTCTAAAACCTTCTGGAAAGTGTTCTTTATGTATTCCTCCGGGGTTACGATTTCAATAACATTAGTTTTAAAATTTATGGGATTACCTGAGATATAATGTTTGATTCTTTGACCATTCACCACCCTCGGATTAGTGCCTTCGAAGTTGTTGATTTTTATGGCACCGGAATGATAGTCCTCCTCGATAATGTAAGGACCTTCCCATTTTGAGAGGAGTTTGTCTGCAAAAAATCTTAAACGAGATTTGTATACATAATCACCTACATTAAACTCGCATTTTTGTATCCTTTTGTCGTGCCATCTTTTAACTTTTTCTTTAAACAGTTTGGCAATTTCATAGGCCTGGGTTCTCCATTCATCAAGTGAGCTAATGTCAAATAACCTCTTCTCACCGGCAAGTTTGAAATCATAATTGAGCTCTTTAATGGCCCAATATGCCTTATGTTCTAGTTCGAGAGGTAAGTGACATGCTTTACCATAAACCATTTTATACGGAGACATACCCATAGGATTTTTATATGCAGTTCTATAAGACCATAATGCATCATCAAGTTTCTTGGACCAATTCTTTCTAGATCTATTAACAGTCTTTTGCAAAATTAATTTAAGCTCTCTATTACTCAATTATACTTGGCCACTAGATTGTGGGTGGTATTGAGATGCAATTATGTGGTTAACATCATACTTAGCAAGCATTTTACGAAAGGCACCATGAATAAAATGTGAACCACCATCAGTCATTAAATATCTAGGGACTCCAAACCTCGGAAAAATAACTTCTTTAATCATCTTAATAGAGGTGTTATGATCAGCGCTACTAGTTGGAATAGCTTCTACCCACTTAGTAACGTAATCAACAACAACTAAAATATGTGTATACCCATTAGAGGAAGGAAACGGTCCCATATAATCAAAACCCCAAACATCAAATGGTTCAATAACAAGTGAATAATTCATAGGCATTTCTTGACGTCTACTAATATTACCAATTCTTTGACATTCATCACAAGACAATACAAACTTACGGGCATCCTTGAAGAGAGTAGGCCAATAAAAACCGGATTGCAATACCTTATGTGCAGTTCTATCTCCAGCATGGTGTCCTCCATAAGCCTCGGAGTGACACTTGTGTAGGATCTGTTCCTGTTCATGCTCAGGTACACAACGTCTAATAACACCATCTACTACTTCTTTATAAAGATGTGGGTCATCCCAGAAGTAATGCATTAAATCAAGAACTTTTTCTTTTGCTGGTATGTGAAACTAGGTGGTATAAACTTAGCAACAATATAATTAGCATAATCAACATACCATGGAGCAGTACGAGAAGCATTTATGACAGCTAATTGTTCATCAGGAAAGCTATCATCAATAGGTAGTGGGTCATCAAGAACATTCTCTAGCCTAGACAAGTTGTCTGCAACAGGGTTCTCAGCTCCCTTTCTATCAATAATATGCAAATCAAATTCTTGTAGCAAGAGAACCCATCTAATAAGTCTAGGTTTAGCATCTTTCTTTTCCATAAGATATTTAATAGCAGCATGATCAGTGTGAACAGTTACTTTAGAATCAACAATATGGGGTCTGAACTTATCACAAGAAAATACAACTACTAAAAACTCCTTTTCAGTAGTAGCATAATTTCTCTGAGCACTGTCTAGAGTTTTACTAGCATATTGGATAACATTTAATTTCTTATCAACTCTTTGTCCTAGAACAACCCCTACAGCATAATCACTAGCATCACACATATTTTCAAATGGTAAATTCCAATCAGGTGGCTGAACAATAGGCACAGAAATCAAAGCTTTCTTAAGTAGTATTTCAAATGCTTCTACACAATCATCATCAAAGACAAAAGTAACATCTTTTTGTAAGAGATTAGTCAGAGGCCGAGAAATTTTAGAGAAGTCCTTAATGAACCTCCTATAAAAACCGGCATGACCAAGGAAACTTCTTATACCTTTGATGTCCTTAGGACACGGCATCTTTTCAATAGCATCTACCTTAGCTTTATCGACTTCAATACCTCTTTCGGAAATTTTATGCCCCAAGACAATACCTTCATTAACCATAAAGTGGCACTTCTCCCAATTCAAGACAAGATTAGTTTCTTCACATCTCTGCAAAACTCGATCAAGGTTGCTTAAGCAATCATCAAAAGAAGTTCCATATACGGAGAAATCATCCATGAAAACCTCAACAATGTTTTCACAAAAGTCAGACAATATAGCAGTCATATATCTTTGAAAGGTAGCAGGTGCATTGCATAAACCAAAAGGCATACGTCTATAAGCAAAGGTACCGAAAGGGCAAGTAAAAGTTGTCTTTTCTTGATCCTATTTTGACACAGGTATTTGAGAGAAACTGGAATAACCATCTAGAAAGCAAAAATGTGTATGTTTCGATAATCTTTCTAGCATTTGATCAATAAAAGGTATAGGGTAATGATCCTTTCTCGTAGCTTTATTTAATTTGCGGAAATCAATTACCATTATATGACCTGTAACAATTCTTTGTGGAATCAATTCATCTTTATCATTAGGAACAATAGTAATTCCTCCCTTCTTAGGGACACAATGGACAGGACTTACCCATTGACTATCAGCAACGGGATAAATTATACATGCCTCCAGAAGCTTTAGTATTTCTTTTCTTACCACTTCCTTCATCTTAGGATTTAACCGTCGTTGGTGATCAACAACCGGTTTCGCGTCTTTCTCCAATTTTATTTTGTGCTGGCATGGAGTGGGACTAATGCCCTTAAGATCATCAAGAGTATACCCAATATCGGCACGGTGCTTCTTCAGAGTTTTCAATAATTTCTTTTCTTCATGCTCTGAAAGGTTAGCACTAATAATAACAGGATATATCTCTTTCTCATCAAGATAAGCATATTTAAGAGTATCAGGTAAAGGTTTAAGCTCAAACACGGGATCACCCTTGGGTGGAGGAGGATCCCCTAGGATTTCAACAGGCAAGTTGTGTTTCAAAATAGGTCCCTGTTTAAAGAATACTTCATCTATTTCCCTTCTTTCATCCATAAACATATCATTTTCATGGTCTAGCAAATATTGTTCTAAAGGATCATTAGGAGGCACGGCAATAGAAGCAAGACCAATAATTTCATCTTTACTAGGCAATTCTTTATCATGGGGTTGTCTATGAAATTTAGCAAAGTTAAATTCATGAGACATATCCCCTAAATCAACAGAAACAATATACTCATTGCAATCTATCTTAGGATTAACAGTATTCAAGAAGGGTCTACCAAATATAATGGGACAAAAGTTATCTTGTGGGGAACCAAGAACAAGAAAATCAGCAGAATATTTAACTTTCCCACATAAGACTTCAACATCTCTAACAATCCCAACTGGTGAAATAGTGTCTCTATTAGCAAGATTAATTGTAACATCAATTTCCTCTATCTCAGCAGGTGCAACATCATGCATAATTTCTTTGTATAAGGAATGGGGTATTGCACTAGAACCCATACTAGATAAGCCATGATAGCAATGATCTCCTATTTTAACTGAAATAATAGGCATGCCTACAATAGGTCTATGTTTATGTTTAGTATCATGTCTAGCAATTCTAGCAGCTTCATCACAGAAGTAAATAACATGCCCATCAATATTATTAGCCAAGAGATCTTTAACCATAGCAACACTTGGTTCAAATTTAATTTGCTCAAAGGGTGTAGGTGTTCTAGTATTACTCTTACGAACCACAGTTGAAGCTTTAGCGTGATCCTTTATTCTAACAGGGAAAGTTGGTTTCTCAATATAAGCAGTAGGAACAACTGGATCATTATAAGTGATAGTCTTTTCTTCAACTTTAATAGGTGCAACTACTTTTACTTCAATGGGAGGATTATATTTAAACCACTTCTCCTTAGGGAGATCAACATGAGTAGAAAAGGATTCGCAGAAAGAAGCTACTATCTCAGAGTCAAGTCCATATTTAGTGCTAAATTCACGGAAAGCATCGGTATCCATAAAAGATTTAACACAATCAAACTTAGGGGTTATACCTGACTCCTTACCTTCTCGAGATCCCAGTATTCAGAGTTGCGTTTAACTATTTCCAATAAATCCCATTTGAATTCAATAGTCTTCATCACAAAAGATCCAGTACAAGAAGTATCGAGCATGGAGCGATTATCGAGAGAAAGTCGAGCATAAAATTTTTGAATAATAATTCTCTTGAGAGCTCATGATTGGGGCATGAATATAACATTGACTTAAGCCTCCCCCAAGCTTGAGCGATGCTTTCTCCTTCACGAGGCCAAAAATTATATATATATATATAATTACGATCACGATGAACAAGATGCATAGGATAAAACTTCTGATGAAATTCCAATTTCAATCCGTTGTAGTTCCATGATCCCATATCATCGCCTAGCCTAAACCATGTCAATGCCTTTCCCTTCAAAGATAAAGGGAAGACCTTCTTCTTGATAACATCCTCGAGCATACCTGCAAGCTTAAATAATCCACAAACTTCATCCACATAGATTAGGTGCAAATCGGGATGTAATGTTCCATCACCTGTGAAAGGGTTAGCTAGCAGTTTCTCTATCATACCCAAAGGAATTTCAAAGTAAACATTTTCACTAGGTTCAGTAGGTTGAGGAGCAACTATTTGCTCCACTAGTCGGGGTGAAGATACCCCGAACAAGCCCCTCAAAGGATTGTGTTCCATAGTAACAAGTGGCATTAAATTTCAGCACACTATATAATTTTTTCCTTACCAAATTCCACCTACCAAAGGTGCTTCACTCCCCGGCAACGGCGCCAGAAAAGAGTCTTGATGACCCACAAGTGTAGGGGATCTATCATAGTCCTTTAGATAAGTAAGAGTGTTGAACCAAACGAGGAGCAGAAGGAAATGAAAAGCAGTTTTCAGTAAGGTATTCTCTGTAAGCACTGAAATTATCGGTAACAGATAGTTTTGTGATAAGGTAATTTGTAACGGGTAGCAAGTAATAAGAGTAAATAAGGTGCAGAAAGATGGCCCAATCCTTTTTGTAGCAAAGGACAAGCCTGGACAAACTCTTATATAAAGGAAAGTGCTCCCGAGGACACACGGGAATTATCGTCAAGCTAGTTTTCATCACGCTCATATGATTCATGTTCGGTACTTTAATAATTTGATATGTGGGTGGACCGGTGCTTGGGTACCGTCCTTCCTTGGACAAGCATCCCACTTATGATTAACCCCTATTGCAAGCATCCGCAACTAAAACAGAAGTATTAAGGTAAACCTAACCATAGCATGAAACATATGGATCCAAATCAGCCCCTTACGAAGCAACGCATAAACTAGGGTTTAAGCTTCTGTCACTCTAGCAACCCATCATCTACTTATTACTTCCCAATGCCTTCCCCTAGGCCCAAACAATGGTGAAGTGACATGTAGTCGACGTTCACATGATACCACTAGAGGAAAGATGACATACATCTCATCAAAATATCGAACGAATACCAAATTCACATGACTACTTATAGCAAGACTTCTCCCATGTCCTCCGGAATAAACATAACTACTCACAAATCATATTCATGTTCATAATCAGAGGGGTATTAATATGCATAAAGGATCTGAACATATGATCTTCCACCGAATAAACCAACTAGCATCAACTACAAGGAGTAATCAACACTACTAGCAACCCATAGGTGCAATCTGAGGTTTTGAGACAAAGATTGGATACAAGAGATGAACTAGGGTTTGAGATGAGATGGTGCTGGTGAAGATATTGATGGAGATTGACCCCCTCCCGATGAGAAGATCGTTGGTGATGACGATGGTGATGATTTCCCCCTCCGGAGGGAAGTTTCCCCGGCAGAACAGCTCCGCCGGAGCCCTAGATTGGTTCCGCCAAGGTTCCGCCTCGTGGCAGCGGAGTTTCGTCCCGTGAGCTACCTTATGATTTTTTCCTCGATGAAAGACTCCATATAGCCAAAGATGGGCATCAGAGGCTGCTAGGGGGCCCACGAGACAGGGGGCGCGCCCCCCACCCTCGTGGATAGTGAGTGGCCCCCCTCTGGTACTTCTTTTGCCCAATATTTTTTATATATTCTAAAACTTGCTCCGTGATGTTTCAGGACTTTTGGAGTTGTGCAGAATAGGTCTCCAATATTTGCTCCTTTTCCAACCCAGAATTCCAGCTGTCGGCATTCTCCCTCTTCATGTAAACCTTATAAAATAAGAAAGAATAGGCATAAGTATTGTGACCTAATGTGTAATAACAGCCCATAATGCAATTAATATCGATATAAAAGCATGCTGCAAAGTGGACGTATCAGTTACCTAAGTAAGTTTTCATTTTCTTTGGACGTAAATTTCATTTTCCATTTTTCGAGTGCCCAAAATGAGTTTTTTGTGAAGGACCTACCATATATTTGTGGCAAAATTGTACCAAATCAATTCTCTAAAATTATAGGCTATATTTAATGCACAATTGACCAAATGGTTGGGAATCAAAAGTTTTGATCCACCTCTCGTGAAAAAGACAAATTTCCACTGATTTAGTGGGAAGCGGGTAAAATTTGAACTGCAGCGGCCTCATAGTTTTCTATTTATTTTTTCCAAAAATCATTTCTAGGTACATAAGTATCTATTTAATCAGAGAAACAAAAAAATCCCAAGATTCAACCACTAGCTAGGAACGACCATCCCCGCCGTTTTGTCCACATTTTGAACGGTCATAAAAAATTCAGAACAAATCAAAAAATTGGAAAACCTTTGCATTGTATCATTATATGTGACCAAGTTACCAGGAAAAATAATAAACTTGTAATATGGCAATTCTTTGAAAAAATGTGTTCTCAGGAATGAGCTATCATGTGTGAAGATTCATGGCTTTCAAGCGAGATGATCAATCTTAATTATGGCCACATTCATGGCATAATTTGTTCAAATGATATCATATTGTGCACAAGGGTGCATCTTGGAATGGCGAACAATGTTTCCTAAGGGAGTTTTCATTTTCTTTTGACAAAAAATCATTTTCCATTTTTCGACTGCCCAAAACGAGTTTTTTTGTGAAGGGCCTAGCATATATTTGTTGAAAAATTGGACCAAATCATTTTTATAAAATTTTAGGCCATATTTAATGCACAATTGATCAAATGGTTGGGTGTCAAAAGTTTTGATCCACCTCTCGTGAAAAAGACAAATTTTCGCCGATTTAGTAGGAAGCGGGTCAAATTTGAACTATATTTGCCTTATAATTTGCTCTTTATTTTTTTCTTCCAAAAATCATTTATAGGTACATAAGTATTTATTTAATCAGAAATACATGGTTTGGTGGCAATACATCGAGGTTTGGACGATAGCCGAGGGCCCCAACTCCAGAGCGCGTAAACTCGCATGCCCGCCATGTGACTGTGGCATTGCCATGCGTTCTGTACGGCATAGGCATGTCTAGTGGGTTTGGCACTCCCCGGGTAGGTGCTAGGAAGAAAATAACAACAGAAGAATCTCACGAGGAGACTGAACTATGCTCAAACATGAATTAGCAGCCAAGTGTTTGATTAGCGGTACGGGAAATGCACATGGCCAATGGGCGTGAGTTTTGGCTGAGGATGATCATCTACTAAGAGGACTGTCTTCACAAATTTTCAACTCAAATGGAGGAACCTAGGTGGCACTTGCTTCACAATGCTCTTCTCTGGACCTAATCTTGGGAAAATTAGTGAGAGGAATTGGATAAATGAAATGAGCTCAAATTTGGTGTAGGTAAGTTACATAGGTATGGTCATGCCCTGGTAATTTTTCAAAAATAATGAAGCAATATATAATATAGTTGCTTCACAAACTGAAAATATGACAAGAATAAAAGATTGGATGATAAGCTCACATGGTTTGTTTGATAGAGATCAAGTTTTGTGGAGAGTGGTTATTCGAGCATATGGAAGATTTGGGAAAATATAAAACCATTTGGATAAGCCTAGCTAGTACTTACTTCACAAAGCTTTTCTCTGAATAGAAACTTTGGAAATTTGCTGAGGAAGATTTACTAGGAAATGGAGCTGAATATTATCATGTGGGAATGACTTGGGTATTGAAGAGTGCCCAAAAAATTGAGGGTAATAGGAGGGGTATCGATAGCACTTGCTTTGCAATGTGTCAATCTGCCCATAAAATAGAAATTGAACCTGGGCTCACATAGATGATGTGATTGAGCTGCAATTTGGAGGGTGATAATTTGGGCATATAAATGCACTTCATAAATTTCATGCCATTTGGATATATAAAAATGGTATTTCCTTCACAATGCTCTCCACCGAACAGAAAATTGGGAAAATATGAAGGAAAAATGGTTAAATTAAATGAGCTCAAATTTGGTGGAGGGAGGTTCTATGGGCAGGGTCATGTCCTGGTAAATTTTCAGCAATTATAAAGAAATATAAAATATAGTTGCTTCACAAACTGAAAATATTACCAGAAGCAAAGATTGGATGGTGAGCTCTCATTGTTTGTTATATGGGGCTAATTTTTTTTGGAGAGCTATGATATAGGCATATAGAATATGTGGGCAAAATTCAACTCATTAGGATATGCATAGCTAGTACTTCCTTCACAAAGCTTCAAGCTGAACAAAAACTTTGGAAATTTGTCGAGGAAGATTTAATGGGAAAATGGAGCTGAATTTTGTCATGAGGCAATGATTTTGATAGTAAAGATTGCCCAAAAATTTTGAGGGCAATAAAGAATATATAAATAGCACTTCCTTCACAAAATGATGTTCTGAATAGAATAGGAAAATGAATATTGTTGAATTATTTTTGAACTAGGCAATGTAGGTTTTTGACATATTTTACAAAGATATGATCCAAAGAATTTATGATGATTTTTGGGAATTTTGGGAATAACATAAATATAGGTTGCTTCACAACCTCGGGCAAAAATTGACACATGGACATGACACATAGGCAAAACTGATGAGATGCCTCCTAGTCATAGCAACTGACCACAATTTATAAGGTTATGACCATCTATATTGGACGTGATCAGCTAGAAATAAGGCAGCAGACCAGTGTTGTCTGCTTTACGACCATTTTGTGTAAGGAAATTATGACCTTTTTGACCAAAATAGTCGTTATGGTTTAGGTTTTGGAGCCCTTCGACCAGCTTACGACCAATTGGTCTCTAATGGTCATAGATTTACGACCATTTTTTCCAGGGTCACTGACAGAAGGTCACAAGTTGACATATTTCTTGTAGTGGTGCATCACGTCGCGCGCGTCTCGGTCCATCGCCGACACACCCAGCCCATGGACCGCTCTGCCGCCGGGTCTGCTCCTCGAGGTCTCCGGTCGCCTCCGGCATGCCGCCGACCTCGTCCTCTTCCACGCAGCCTGCATGCCGTGGCGTGATGCAGGGACGCTGCATTCTCGCCCTACATGCCTGCCATGGGTTCTCACGTCACGCAACAATGGCCAAATGTTGCACTCCGTCGTCGACTTCAATCGCTTCCTCGAAACGCCCCACCACTATCCTGGTGTCGTTCTCGTGGAGCCACCATGTCACGGTTTTGTCACGGCAGATGTCCTCGTGGAAGGACTTAGTCGTGAGGTCATCACCACTAAGTGAAAGCTTGAACGGGGTTGATCAGAATCGAGAGACAAGGGTTTACCCAGGTTCAGCCCCTCGCGGTGGAGGTAAAAGTCTACTCTTGCTTGATTGATATTGATGATGATGATCTCGATTACAAAGGTGCGACTTGGCTAACCTAATACTCGAGCACTTGTAACTTAGCCCTTTCCGCTTTAGGGGCTGCCCTTTATATACAGGAGGAGGCCCTGGGCTTATAGTAGAGTCCGGGTCTTATTATGATCCGTGACCCAGTATGTCTCCTACTTGTATTGTTCTCTAAGTAAGGAAGCTCCAGGCGGTGACTTGTACTTCTGGGCCATGAGTCAACGTCTTCAAGTACTAGGCCTCGAGCTGACCCACTCTATGAACCGCCCCGCAGGTCTTGAGATCTTGAACGTCATGGCCCATCTTGAGTCTTGATCGTAAGTCGCCACTTGAATGACCCGGCCCATCATGGCGGGTCATATCGTGGGATTATATCCCCAACATTAGCCCCCAGATTGATTTGAATTTATTCATGTCAACCTTCAACCTGATAAACATGGCAAATCGCCTTCCTTTCCTTGAAGTTGCTTCATAGCAGGGTTAATGATTCTGGCTTATGATAATTCACACTTGTTGTTTTTCCATGTCCTTGAATCATGACGTCATTTTCCGGATTTCCAGAAACTCTAGCCTGACATCATAACGAGGGGGGCCCTTTCTCACTTGTACTTCTCCCCTTTGCTTCTTCTTCCTCGCACCCGAGCTCTCCCGCATCTGGAAATGTTGCCGCGTCCGTTCGACCTCGCCGGCCTTCTCACCCAGGACCGCAACGCCACCTAGCCATCGCCGGAGCTGGACCAAAACATTCCGCTGTCTCCTGCCGCAGCTAGGTGCGTCTGTACTTTTTCCTTAGATCCACATTATCCCCTTCATAGTTCGTCGGAGTTTGTCAGCGTTCATTTGCCCTTTACTACCATTGCTGCGTAGATCTAGTTCCCCATGAGCACAATCAAGTTCCCCTCTAAACACAATCCAAACTGGCCTTTGGGTCTCTCCTAACCACTGTAACCCAAAGATTAAGATCGTGGGAGAAACGATTTCGCGGCGGCCTCTCCCAGCAGCTATTGCGGCCGTCATAGCGGGCAATCGCGGCAAATAGCGGAAAAAATTTTGGTGGGAGAGATGATTTTGGAGGGTTTTGCTGATTTTTGAGCTATTTAGAGGTATATGTAGAGGATTTTCGTGGCAGCAGCCATAGCTTAGCGGCGAGGCTCCCGGAAAGCTATAGCGCAGCTATCGCGGCTATTTCGCGGACTATTTTAATCTATGCTGTAACCTGGCGTCTCCATGGGCTTCGTAGTCTCGTGACCCCCTTAATCAAGTTGGGCCTGTGAGCCCACCAAAGCCCACGAAGACCCAGCGAAGAAGACCCACAAGCAAACCTCCTCGCTCCCACACCGTCTTCTTCCCCCTCTTCCTCCTCCTCAATGGCGCCTCCCGCCGACGGGGACACCCCACCACCTGCTCCGGCGGCCGCAGAGAGCAGCGCCAGCACCGAGGAGGAGTCGCGGTGGCTCGCAGCCCTCTCCGAACCCGAGCTCGTCGGTGACGCCGCCCCTTTCCCGGCTCTTAATTTCTCGCCCTTACCACAGGTTTTTAATGGTGCCGCGGTGGTGGTGGTGGTGGTGCAGGATTTGCTCATCAGCCTGAAGATGCTGGCCGTGAAGCGGGCGGAGACGGCCGGCCGCTCCCACCTCGCCGACGCCTTCGATCTGCGCACCCTGCGGGCCCTCGGTACCACCTCAACTGCCTGCTTCTATTGCTCCACCTCAACAATCAGAGAAAAATCTGTGCTAATGACGTGCTCAAAGTTAGTTAGTTTGTTGCCACGTTTCTGTTATTCACAGTGCTCTGAATTTGTGTGCCAAAGGGGCAGATTTTAAGCACAGATACGAATTCATTGCATAGGACATTTTTCCTGATTCAGAGTTGCAGTATATAATGGTCTTCAGACAAATGCAGCTTAACCAAATATTTATGCACCCATGTGTCCTGCCTCATGACCAAATTGATAGCTACTCGGTCTTTAGGCTGACTTGGCACAAAAATACGATTTTACTAGTAGTTCTTACTTCATCTGTGAGTGTATGACGAAAGATGTAGCCGCTCTCACCCTTCCTGAATACTAGTAGCTGTTTGCTCAATGCCTTCCTTCACATGCATGTATGGTGCATCGATCACTTTGCTGAAAAAGAACATGCTTGTGCTTGTGCTCTGCTTTCCCAGGTGTTGTTTTGCTGGAAGATTTCAAACAACGGCTAAGAGAAGAAACCTCACTCAATGCAACCGGTCTTGATAAACTTGCGCTGTCGAGGGATCCTGATGCGGATTGTAGCATCAGTGGTACTAGTAGTGATTCCGAGGTGTTCAGGCGGCGCAGCAAA